>NW_023462972.1:0-16116 GCF_013731165.1 Rhagoletis pomonella | reverse complement strand
ATTAAAGCTAGTAGTTGAACAAACTTATGGATAGAAAACGCCAAAAAATTTCCAATTTCCTTCTATCGGATCAATTCATCTGTACCTGGCCGCAATGTAAAAAAACAAAAAAAAAAAAAAAAAAAAAAAAAAAAAAAAATGAAAAAGCAACTACATATAGATAGTACAAGACCAGCACAGCTTTAGCGGACGATCTAAGCCGGCTAGCATAAGAGAGGTGCCACTTGCGGCTTGAGCCGCTATAACAGTAACGAAGAAACGAATGAAGGTGCAGCACTTGAAATGGTGCAAGCAGAAACTTTAGATTTTTTGATGTACGGGCGCATGCCCAGCAGCGGTCAGAGCTTCGAAAGGAGCACGACTAAATAGGCGATCGACGAAAAGATGCAAAAACGCCCACTTATCGATTTTTTTTTTTTTTTTACCAACACAAAAGAGTTTGAATTTCAAGCACAATTCGAGAAAATTTTTGGCCTCTACACAAGTGTGAAATCTTTTTAGGCGATGGAGGGGGTCTTCACGCAGTTTAACAAGTGTTTAAAAGAAATTTGCGAAAATTATCATTTTATTTGATCTACGGTTCGAATGAAATTCACAGCTAAACGCGAATTTCACGGGTACTTAAGCAACTTATGATCAAATGCCGCTGGCAAAAAGTTGAATATAAAAAAAAATAAAAATTGTGGAGGACAATTTCACTGCTTGGGATTAAAAGTTGGCGATTTCAGTCGAACAGATTGTGACCTTAAGTGGTTTGATAAATCCACTTGGGCTGCCAATACAAAAATATTGCTTTGCTTTTGTGAAAGTGAAAGGAGTCAATGCGCATATGATTTCATTTATAATTGAAGTTAATTGCAAAATCGTTTAGAATGAAATCGAATGGGTATGAATCGAGTAGGCGTATCTTTCGATCCATCCAAAATATTGGCCAACGAAAGTGACACAAAATAAATATTGAATATAATATAAGTAAATATGCAATTATATATCCCAATGAGCGAAAACCTCTAAAAACAACATTTGTAATCGCCAAATGTCCAATCTGGCATCTATAGAAAAATTTACAGTTAATATTTCCAATAAATAGGAATATTTTGCATTCACAAGGTATATACTTCTTAATTAAACAATGTATCGCCTTATTCATAGGTTTGTTAATTTGAGTCGAAGAGTAAATTTGTATTACAACGCTTAACAAAGGAGATCAAATATTCAAAAATACAAAGCACTGATTACTTATTGATCAACGAGTGATCCACCTATTTATCGATTCTACCGATATCTATGCAAATATCTAAACAAATGCAATTAGAATACTAAAAATCAGTAAACATATTTGACCTACTAACCGCAATGGGATTACAACGACAACAAAAAAGTAATGGGATTACAACGACAACAAAAACGCAGAATAGCTTAAGTTGACGGTGTACAAATAAAAAAAGAAGCAATATTTTTACAACGGCAAATGTGCGTCTGCGCGGTTATATGCGGTTATTATTACATCTATGAAAAAGAAAAAAAATATGAATGGTCAAATTACAAACAGCAAATGAAATCAAGATTATAACACAAGTATGTTAAGTAAACAAAATGCAATGAAGAATACAGATTGAACGTGGCATATACTGTACATATGTATGTATGTAGACTAGGGTGGTCCTTAAATGTAGGAAGTAAATTTTTACATCAGATTTCCTAAGCCTCAACCACTACGTCGATGCTACTATAGTCGAAGATATCACATATACATTTTGGCCCCAATTGGAGATGGTTAAGGCGTGTCGCACAGGGGGGCAAAGTTCAGATTCCTCTATGGAGACTCAAAAAATTAAAATTATTATTTTTTCATCCAATGCTCAAAATCGATAGTACTATAGTCGAAGATATCATATATAAATTTTGGCCCTGATTGGAGTCGGTTAAGGCGTGGCGCACAGGGGTCAAAATTCAGATTACTCTATGAAGACGTCTTAACCGACTCCAATCGGGACTAAATGTTTATGTGATATCCTCGCTTTAGTAGTATCGATTTTGGGTATGAAATGAAAAAAAAAATTTTAATTTTTTTAGTCTCCAAGGCGCATCTGGCCTTGGACCCCATAGTGACAAGCCTTAACCGACTCCAATCGGGACCACAATTTATATGTGACATCTTCGACTACGGTAGTATCGATTTTGGGTATGAGTTGGCAAAAAAATTAATTTTAATTTTTTGAGTCTCTATAGTGGAATCTGAAGTTTGGCCCCTGTGCGACACGCCTTAACCGCCTCCAATCAGAACCAAAATTTGTATGTGATATCTGTGACCGTGGTATTACAGATTGCAGGGGTGAGACTAAAAAAAATCGCTCCTTTGGTTTTTAAGGACCACCCTAATGTAGACATAAAGTTATATATACACTTTTCAAAATAAAACACACACTAGGTCGTCAAATACATGCATATGCACATACATATATGCCGGTTAATTCACGTGATGTTAGTTGACTCGTTCTTCCCCAAAGAGTTTTAATAGTGGATTCCGGTTACGTAGACCAGCCTGTCGTGGGAACGAGAAATTATATATCGATATTTTTGTCTCGGGAAGACATTTTTCTCCAAAGTTCATTGACTTCAAGTTCTAGTAGTTCCCACCAGATCTCAGTTCCCACCACCCTAATGGACCACCTGAATGAATAAATTAAAGCTCGTGAAACATTATTTAACTTTTACTAAGGAAGTATTTTGATCATTCCAGCAAAAAAAAATTATTGCCGAATGTGCACTAACGGTAAAAAACGACAACTTTTTCCCTGTTACAGCGTTTCTACTGTAAAGTTTTTTAATTCTCAATTAAATGTTTTTCAGTTTCAATAAGCTCTTTATTTAAATAAGTGAGTAAAAATATGGCAGCACCGTGCTAGTAAAAGCGGAACTTTTTTGTTTTTTGTAGTGACTATCGATAAATTCTTAGCTTATGCCTTGATCACACCTAACGAGTAGAGTGACTATAAGATAACACTGGCCCGAAAGATTTGTGTGGGTGAGTAGGCGTCTTTACGTGCATATTTAGCCACGTGGCGTATTTTTATGCGACGAGCGAGTCTGTGAATCGTAGCGCGAGGGGTGAAGCATGAAGCGGGGAAGTAATACTCAGCCAAGTTTCTAGCGACTCTCTCGCCAGTTAGGTCGACTACTCGCCAAATTGTTTATACAGAACGATCACACGGCCAAGTTACTGTCTCGCCATTCAACTCGATAGGTGTGATCAAGGCATTATTATGTGATGTTTTATGACGAAAAATATAGTAAGTGCCTATCAGTTTTTGTGAAAGCACCGATATTTAAAAAAAAAAATCAATGATTTTATCCGAAAAGCAAAAAATGTATATAAATCAGGCGGCCAAACAAGCGAAATGTCGATATCTCACGCGCATTACATTGCAATGAATCATCTGTGAAAAGATTCTGGACGAAATGTACGGAACCGGGTTGTTTGGACCGTCGTACTGGAGGTGGACCACCACGAAAACCACTTAGCGTGATGCTAGGAATATTGTCAAGGTAGCTCTGTGGAATCGATTTACAACTGCTGCAGAAATTTCCGTGAAATTGAACGATAGCATCAACATGAAAATTAGCATCTCAGGGGGACAGCGTCGCGAAAAAAAAGAAATTGGTCATGAAACGACTGCGAAAAATGTAAACTTATGTAAAATTTTGTTACTGGAGGGATACGTTAACTACGCCGCCTACATTGGCATTATTAAAGACTGCCTTTTACCAACTATTGAGGGGCTAAGCGAGCACGTAACATTTCATTTTTCAATCTCTTTTGTGGATTGTGTCGATATCAAGGCCGGGGAAAACGCCTGAACTCGAATCTCATTGAGAACATGTGGTCAATTTTAAAAAACAAAGGTACGTCAGCCAAAGCTGAGTAATGTCAAAAAGTTTAAAGAAAACATTTCGCCGGACTTTACTCGGAAACTGTACGAAAGTATGCCTACGCGAGTGGAATGCGTGATCAACGCGAGAGGACGTTATACCCGTTATAAATATGTTTTTTTTTTTTCAAATATTCTTACGAAATGAATAATAATGTTTAAACTTTTTTGTTTGCTTGTAAGGCGGTATGGTCTAATATGCATCCTGTAAAAATATTAGAGCCAAAAGAAAAAGATTAGCTCACGTTAAGAGCATATTAAGTCGTCGATATTTAAGACATCGGTATGCGCGACTATTATGAATTCATGCCAAATAAAATGACTACATTAAATAGTACACTAACTAATGCAAACAAGTCGGAGAAATGTCGAGCTTTACAGGCGCGCGTGCGCGTGCGCGAGTTGAAAGTAAGCATGTACGAGTTGCGGCCGCTATCAGAATCCGAAACGTATGTATTTAGTTGAAGCTGAGAGCAGAGAAAATAAAGAAAAACAACATATGATCACGGAGATACAAAAGCGCGCAGTGGCGCCATCAACATAAAGTTCAATGTAGAAAAAAAAATTTAAAGAGTTTAACAACGATCACTGATCATCAATCAACGACGACGCGGAGCAACGCAGCTAGTTACGCACGGGGCACCTGCACGCGCGGCGATGTTTGTATCGTAAACGCGCGAACGTCACTTGACTCTCAGCATAGAAATTACTAAACACTTACAGGTACAAGTATTTTAATGGTCAAGCGGAGCTAAATGAAGCTGATTGGTGTACATACATGCAAGGCGACTGGCTAACAATGAGCACCACGCCAGTTGTAAGCTGTTTTCAGAGTGCATGCGCAACGGCTTTTAACACCGCTTATACTCGCGTCATCATTGTCATGCCATTTACATACATAACACGCTCCGACATTTGCTCTATGCGGCCAACTAAGTTTGTGTTGTTCAAAATAGTATTTAACATAAAAATATCAGCAACCACAATGAACGGAGAAAGAAAATATAACAAATAGTAGTATAAACGCTGACGACAATATTTAAAGCTCGCCCAGCCGGCATCAAAACGACAACAAGAGATAGCAGCAGCAGCGCCAGAGAAGTACCCAAAAAAAAAATGTAATGTTAAATGTAGTAGCAGCAAGTGGCGGTGAGCAGCAGCAGCAGCATGCCGCGTACATCGAAAATGAAATGGAATTACTTTCCCAAATGTGGTATAAAAGCGCCATAGCGGCAATGGGACATGTCTCATTAGTGTTTAGTGTTAGATCTCGTCAAGATGTGCGCCGGGAGATCCCAAGTGTTTTCGTTAACGTCGCCGCCGCTTTTAACGCGGTTCGCGTTCTACACAATCGCTCTACTATTACTTTCCTTTGCTGCCCAACGCGCGTCATCAATGTCACTCGAACGTTTGGGTGTCGATCAAAATGAATTAAATTCGGCTTTGGCGGCAGCAAGTAGCAATGAGGAGAAAGCGGAAATGGTTCATAGTGGAGATATTGTGGTAGACGATATGGAGTTGGAGGCTGTACCCAACAGCGGGGATACGAATGCATATTTGTTAGTGCCAGCCGGTGGAAGCAATGAGCGTGAAAGTGTTGAAAAGAATACGATTGATGGTGGCAACGGCAGACCAGACGACAATCTACAGCCTCATGAAACTGCAGACATGCTGATGGTGGAGTCAAATGATGCGCCATTACACGTGGCCCTTCTTGCAGTGCCCGTAGAACAACAAGAGCCGGTGGCTGCCGGAGAAGATACAAAGCATAACAATAATGCCTCACAGCACGATGACGGACGCATGGATGATGAAGTTTCAATCTTAACGGATAAAATTTTGGAGATCCCTACCGAACTAGACACGCAAGAAATTGTGCCAGTCGCAGTTGATGAAACGCCACAGGAATCTGTTGAGAAACTAGAAGTTGCCGCATTAAACGCTGGGGAAGGCTTGGATAGTGAGAATACAATCAGCGCCGAACATGAAACTCTAGCTGACATGATCTCAGATGCAGTGCTGGAAGTGGAGAAGGGTCTGGAAGAAGCACAATTGGCAAATGAGTCAGCAAATAATGCTGCGGCTGCTGAAAGTGAAGCTACGGGAGTACAGGAAACCACTTTGGCAGCAGTCGAGGAGGCAGAATATTCTAAATACCAACAGGACGAGGAAAAACAGCCGGCCATTGAGAGCTCATCGGCAATGGAAGAACATAAGTTACCCGTGATTGTTTCGGTGCCCATCGACGCAATACATACGCAGCATGAAAATAGTGAAGAAGATGTCGAACACTCGCTTGAGAGTGAAGCGGTTGTAGAAGAAGCTAATTTGGAAGAAAATGAAATTAAAGAGGACACAAAAGAACAATTAGTGAAAAATGAAAATACTGAAGAAATAACAGCTAAGCCGGCTGAAAGTATAGAGCCTGCAGAACTTGTGCCAGTGGAGAGCGCTGCTGTTCAGCCTAATAAAGGAGACTTAGAGCCACATAACGAGCAGATTGAAAAAGTTTCAGAGTCTGAAGACTTGGCGGAAGATGCTGAGCACTCACAAAACGCTGAGCAGCATATTGAAGGGCATGAAATAATAAATAGTGAGTCAGAAGTCAAAAGGGAAGAAAATTTGGATGAAACCAAATCAGAGGAGGATGAAGTAAATCCAATGGCGGAATCTATTGAAAAAGAAATAACAGCGGAGATAGCTGGCATGATTGCTGAAGAAAAAGGGGAGCTTACACAGAACGAGGACAATCGGGAAGATGGCAAACAAGAAGATGCGATGAAAGAGGATAGTCAAACGGAGGAGGATCACAAAATAGTCAATGATATTCAAATAGCTGAAGAACCCCAAAGAGCAGAAGTAGTCGACGCAGCAGATGGAGATCAAATTGCGGAAGAGAGTCATACAACAGAGGAAAAACAAGCTGTTGAAGAAACTTTAGCTGCCGAAGACAATAACACAGCACAAGAAGTATTGCATACTATCGAAGAAAGTCAAGCAGTTGAAGACATACAAACCGCAGAAGAAGCGCAAACAGCTGAAGAAAACATTAAGCAAGGAGAGATTGATGAGGCAAATGAAGCAGAAGAGTTAAAGCGGAAGGTGGACAAAATTCAAGTGGATGAATTAAAACCAGTAGATACAGCAGATGAAGAAACAATCCCTGTAGGTGAAGTGGCAGACTTAGCTGCACCAGAGGAAGTTGCTGCTGACGAGATTCGCGAACAAGAATTGAAACCAGAGACAATACTACCCGTGGAAAGCAAGCCTGAGCAAGTTGCAAGCGTAGACAGCAAACAAGATGAGCCAGTTGTAGAGCAAACGCAACCAGAGGAGGCATCAGTAGAAGAAAATAAACAAAACGACGTAGAACAACAAGAGTTGGGGACGGACAACCAGCAACAAGACGTTACTAGTGCAGAACTTCAAGATACAAGTGTCATTCAAGCTGATGAGAAAGGAGAAGCCACACTAAGTGAAAACCAGCAAGCGGTGGAAGAGAAATTAGAGGAAGACTCAATTTTAGCACAAGCAGCGGCCGAGCTGGAGGCAGAAAATTTAGAAAAGTTAGAGCAACCAGAAATGATAAATAACGAAATGTCGTCTGAGCACCAAAATCTAGAACAATTGAGTGAACAGAAGCCAGCACGGGAAGAAACACAAACGAGCCAAATGGAAGAAATACAGCAGCAAATAGAAGCGCTAATGGGGGAACAGCAGCTAGAGTCTGAGGAACCACAACAGCAAATAGTTGAACTCGAACAAGAAAAATTAGAAACAGAAAATCAGCAGGAAGTAGAAAACTTAGAACAGGAGCAGCAAGTACTGCTGGAAGAATCAGAAAAGTTGGCACCAGAAGCCACTTTCGGACAACAGCAGCCAATTATCGAAATACAACATAGTTCGGACGCAGAAACTCAACCGCAGCTCAGCCAGCCTCTTGCTGGTGTGCCAGCCCAAGTGCCTAGTAATGTTGTTGAAGAATCGCTGAATAGTGGGCACATTGAGCCTGCTACATCGCTCCTAACAACGATCGTACAGCCGCCACAAGAACACACATATCCACAGCAACAGCAACCCACGCCGGTAGAAATCGAAAATGTTGAAGCACCATCGACGTCAACACTCGTAGGTGTCAACAATCCACCAGCAGCAGTGGCAGCATCCTCAGTAGCGCCAATAAATGTTATGGATAGTGTGCTCAATTATGTGAATGCCTCATTTATGCAACTTAATAATAACAACAAACAACAACAACAACAAGCAACACAAACCATGAAGGATGATAATGATGATGACAATGATTTAAATGCACAGTTGAGACGGTACGATGGTGCTCAGGTCTGGAGAATTGTTGTGCAAAATGATCACGATAGAAAAAATGGCGGATGAACTGCAAACTAAATACGGTAAGTGGCCAGTTAACAATATTTAACAATAGTAAACAACAAACAACAGGTAGAGAAGAGCGAGCGTGGGAATGGGGGGATAATGTCGTGGCAGTGAAAGTGAATTTGTAGTTAGTTGACTTGCTTGCAGCGAGTGTGGTATTGGCAGTGAAATGTGCAGGTAAATAAGCTATGCGAGGAGCGTCACAGGAACTATACATACTATATATACCACATAAAGGCAGCAGCCCCAGTCATTTTTTATGGCTATTTACAAATGAAAAAGCAAACAAAAGCAACTGAGGTAAGTGGCGACGCGATAATCTTTGCTTGTAGAAGTGACTGTCAATGGGTTTTGTTGTAAAAGCGTTGTAATTAGGCTAATGGCATTGCAGCAAAGTGACGGCCTTTGAACTGTTTTTAATACATATTTTAGTTTATACTTGGTACATAGTATTTTTCTTTGTAAGCCAGACAATTGTGTAGATAGAAAGCTTGCAAAACGCTTAAATGGGCGCCTAAACAGACTAAAGTGGCAAAGAGAAAGACAACGGCATGGTCGAAAATGCAAAGTTGGGGAAAGGGGAAGGAAAGATATGACCTACAAGCATCCAGAGTATTATTCTTTTGATGATTTAGTATGCAAATTTAAAAAGTTTAAAAATGTTTAAAAACGATATTTTATAGTAGATTATACCTAAACAATTGACTTGCTAGTTAAAGCTAAGCAAAGGACTATGAAAAACTTTAGATACATATTTATGCGCGAATTTAACATAAAACCAACATTACTACCACAATGAATGAAGAAATGTTTAGCACAATAATGACTTTTAGTGTACGTAGCAAGCTTAAATTGATTTAAGTTTTGCTTAAAAAATTCACTTGTGTATGTAAGCATGTATGTATGCACATAAGGGTGCCTCACAAAAAAAAATACGGATTATAAAATCTATTATATTTTAAGACTTCTGCCAAAATATTTCTAAAACTCTATTTTTTTTTTTTTAAATAAAATACGTTTTTAAAAATATTTTTTTTTTTTAAATCACCTGAGATGATAGAAGAGTTAAAGCTTAAAATATCTGCGTAAAAAAATATAAACATTTAATATTAAGAACGAATTCAAAATAGTGAGATTTTGGAGGTACATATTTTCAAACCAATTCAGCTCACCTAAATACTTATATTTTTCCGAAATATTTAGTATAATTAATTAGAAAATAATTAATTCTAGAATTCTTACGGAAAAATAGTGCGGATTTTTTATGAAGAGTGCTGCGCCCTAAGTACATACATATACTAGACCGTGCCAGAAAGTTTGCCATACACCTTCAATCAAAAGTATTTTACCAGGCAATTTCGACATATCTGCGGTATTTGCCGTCGAATCTTAAAGTATGATGTATTAATATTTTTGCCTCGAGAAGAAAATTTTTTTTTTTGGTTCCAAAGTTCAATGACCTCAAGTACCCCGCTCTAGTACTTACCTAACAGATCTCAATTCTTATCACCCACACGTACCACCCTAATGTAAGTAAATTAAAGTACACGAAAAATTATTCAACTTTTGCGAATGAAGTATTTCGATTATTCCAGTAGAACTATTTAAAAAAAAAATATTGCCGAATGTATGTACATACATAAGTGACATCGAAAAATTTAAAGATTTTTTTTTTAATTGCCTTGGAAAAAGACTTTAGGGTTAGGGGTGTACGGCGAAAAAGCCTTTGCTTTTTCAAAGTCCTTTATTTTAATATATAAAAATCTAAAGTCAAACAATGAAAATTCCCGCTTTGTTCGGTAAGCTTCATAAGTTCCCGTACATAGGACCTGACGAAAAACTAAACAAGGTACTGATTTACCGCCTCATCTAAATGTAACGTTCAATTTCAATGTACTTGTTACATAGTTTTGTAGAGAGCAAAACAAGTATAAATGTCTCACATCCAAGTTTCAATAACTCTTTACGAGTTGCAAAAACCAGCCTTTATAGTGATGGAATATTATTGGCAAACTACGAGCGTTTGTTCAAAATGTCCAAAATACCGACGGTACTAATGTGAATGGATTACCGAGTTTCTTGGTATGGGCTACCCTTTGAATACCGCCACATAATTTTGTTTTAATGAAGCTCTGCTTTTGAAGTCGTTTGCGAACTAGGAATCGTTTTTAAATAGCATTTCGCAGATATCTATGCGTAGTGTCAAATGTAGATCTTATCGAGCTTACCACTGTGAATACTTTATAAAACTGATTTGCAATGTTACCTTAAGTAACTCTAACGTGGGTTTGACTTGAAAAAGTCACAGAAAAACACTGAGATATCCTTGTTTAGAGAACAAAAAATTTGCCAAAAACCAACTGCACTGAGAAAAGAGTTTAGTTACGTCAACTAAATATGTTTTCCTCAACACATGATTTGGTTATAGTTACATTATTTGGTTATATTTACCAAATCATGTGTTGAGAGAATTATATTTAGCTGAATTTTTTCTGGGTGTGTAAGTCTTAAGAGCGTGTCAGACTTGGCAATATTTCCAACTTTTCCACGCAATTCTCTGTCAAATTGAGAAAGAGAAATTTTATTTCCATGTGTGAACGGGCAGAAAGACCTTTCTGTCACTTTTGGGAAATTAGTTTCGGAAATGAAAGTTGCAAGGAAATATATTTCAACTTGCTCGCGCTGCACTAGTAATCTGCAATTCGCCTTTCGGAAATAAAAAAAACCTCTTTCGAAAGACACTTTACATGCAAGGTGTGACTGCTCATGCAACTGCTTTCTAAAATTTCTCAAAATTTTACAGCCTTTTCGAAATATAGTGCGTACGAAATATATTGCCACGTCTGACACGCTCCTTAGTTACCTCAAAACTGCACTGTTACACTCAAATTTAATGGGCTACAAAACTGCATACCAAAATTTAAAAAAAAATCTGATTGAAAAGTTTGAAATTTGGACGAAGTTTTCTAATTTTTTTATGAAGTTCGAAATTCGGACTTACATGGCTTTTGTTAAATAGTGAGCTGTTCTTTCATATAAATAAATAAAACATAAAAAATAGCCAAAACTTGTTAAAATTTGGCGTGCCAATTTATTTTCTCGCCACTGTATATAAAAAAGACTACTACATAATTTTTTCTGTTACGATTTTTCACGCCCTTAACTCCGATTTAGGCTTACCGTAGCATCTAATCCCGATCCCGACAACGACTTACATATTTAATTACATAAATTAGTTGCATTTTGTCAAATCCATGCTAATTAATCTGCGCAACCGCATCAAGTAGTTTACAGCATTACTATTTAACTAAAGAAAAGTTTCACATATGAAAGTCACAACACTTTCCTGCATTTGCAATTAGGCTGCCTCAATACCCTCTACAAAAGTCCACCATTCATTTATTTATTTTAATTTTTGTATTAAGTTTAATTTCACTTTGGTTTCTAATTTGACTAACTGATTTTGTATGCTGCAGCATGCTGCTCCATCACACAACGCTGCTATGCATAAAAAAATTTGTATGCAATTTGCATTTAAGACGAGCAAAGAAAGGAGACTGACTGACTGACTATACGGACTATGAAGTGAACAAAAGCGGTAGCTTTCTTTGCAAAGGCTTGAATGCGAAAGTAAAAGTTAAAAATTTTGTAAAGCAATAAAAATAAGTAATCTACATAAATTCAAATCATTCAAAACGATGGAGAAAGAAATTCATTGAGACAAATATTTTAAACGAAAAAATAGAAAATTAGCCTACCAAAACAGCAGTTTATGCAGTTAACATAGATTTTTAAATTAAGTAAATTTTCAGCATAAAGGCCTGTATGCAGCTCTCAAGAAAAGCAAAAACTCCATATAAAATGACGTACAAGAAATGGCTAAGAAATTTTCTTGAGTCAAATTTCCTTAAGGCAGTACGCAGTTCTTAAGAAATTTACTACGCATTCTACTACGGTTTTCTAAAGTTTTTTGTGAAAAAAGAGCACAAGGCAACCCACGTTTGCAACAGAAATATATGCCCGTTCCATTATTTCTTGAGGAAAGAGTGAGGCAACAGGCTGTGAAGTATCAAAAATGTCAAAATTCCTTGGACACACACACGAAATAATGGCAATTTTTTCTTGACCGTTTTCTTGAGAGCTGCATACAGGGCTTCAAATACGAAAATAACGCTTCTTTGAAGTTTTGCTGATAATACATAAGTATGTATGTACATGAATGTATGTAGGTATTTACAAAGGTCGCGGCAAAACATCAATAAACACTGCAAAAAATTATGCGACTAACTTCTAAAGAGCGTAGGTCCGGATTGATCTCCGTTGGGCATTCATTATTATATACATACGTCTCATGTATTACTGTACTAATTAGTTCTCGACTAATCTCTTTTGGATGCAATTCGCTATTAAGCTTGGAAGTTCCATATTCAGCATTGTCATAGTAGGCAGAGTATTCACGCCTGAAGTCCCCAGCTCGAAGCTTATCGAGTGACGATTTATATTTTTAAAAACTGATATATATGAAATATTTTCTTTTAATAACTATGTACCCGTCCAGTATGGGATGCTACAATTAGTTACACTATTGCGACTGAAGCCCTTTAGTCAATCCGGACTAGTCGCATTTTTTGTAGATTAACTATGTACATATGTACATCAGACTGTCCAAAAACACCAAAGCTGTTTTTTTTTTTTAACGCATACCCCATCGTTTTATTGGTTTTGTCTTAAAAACTACCCCAATAAAATGTTATGCAATTCGGACCACGGCAACCCGTGCCGACTTGCAGTCAAAATTATCAGAATAATTTTTGTGCAGTTCGCGTGCTTTGTTAACTTACTGATTTTACTTCTATATAAGGCGACATTACCATACTCCTTACAGTATTAGGGCATAATATTTAGTAAATCTTCGTTTTTAGTATTCATTTACCAGGTAGTTAGGATTTTTTCCAAAGGACCATAAATTACAATATTTTTCCAAAAGTTTACACAAAATATGGAAATATGGGTATCAGTTAAGGGAAAAATTCAAAACAATGTTAATTAATAACTTCTCTTTTCAATTATCCTTTTGGAAAATGTCAAAAATGTCCTTGAAAGAATATTATCCTTCAAGATTTTTAATTTTTAATGCATTTTTAAGAATTATGGTTTAATTTAAATTCTATAAATATATACAAAGATACTAATCTAAGGATAATAGCAAAGGATATTTTAGTTTAATTAATTTTTTCTATGTCCTTGGGAGAAATCGTGCCATCGTATTAAAAATTTAAAGATGCAGATTTACTAGACTAGAAATGCGCTAAAATATGGGAAACATATCGAACATTTCGCATTTCCAAAGTTTTCATGGACGATTAATTCAAGTTATTAACTAAAACTTTAACTAAAAGTCGGCAATCGGTTATCGTTATCCTGCGGTCATAAAACTTCATATATATGCTATTTAGGCTAAAAGCATAAATATAGAGGGTAGGCATATCAAAATTTGCAAACAAATTTTTTTCCATATATTCTTGGGACAGTCTAACGTGCATACATTAGGGTGGTCCAACATTTTTTTTCTGCAAAACACAAGCAGCATATTGCTATTTTTAAAAGATTTTTGAAGAATGTTTTTATGCGCCAAAAAAATGTTTAACAATTGCTTTCTAAGAAAAGCTTTATTTTCCCCCTGTAAAATATATGGAAAACTTCAAAGCCGCGGAGGTACGGTTAAATATTAACCTATTTCAAAATAAATAAAAAAAATACGGGTATCCTATTTTTAATATTTTCCAGTTTCGGGGGTGGCAGCAATAAGTTAAAAAAAGTTGATTTTCCTCGGTATTTTTGGGCCACCCTAATATACATATTTATGTATACGTGCATGTACGTAAAAAGCATTCTTATGATTTTTTATGGTGCGGAATATGAGCTCTGCTTTCATTCAACTTACACACATACGTACATACATACAAATGTTGCATGAAGCATGGCAATATATAGAATTTTCTCATAGTTAATGAGTTTTGGTAGATAGCGAAAATATTTATAATGAGTTTTCGCAGCAGGAGTGTGATTATTAAAAAATAAATGCATACGTACGTATATATACTTATGTATGTATGTATGTACGTACATATATATGTTAAGTACGTTCTAATGATTTTGCGTAGCGATAACTACGTAAAATATCAGACTGAAAAATAGTTCTACCAAACGATAAGCGTAAATAAAAAAAAGTTCAGATTAGGTAAGCTTAAGGCGTCCATCCTTCCTTAATAGAACTCGGATGCTGGATTTTGTTATAAGGTCTCCATTTTTTCAACAAATGATCTGGTCGGTTGCTCTGAGTCAGTGCGGCCACAATGATTATTTATTTTTTTTGTTTTTGAAGTGAAACTTCTTTAGCGGCGGTTGGTTGGTTGGGAGTAAATTGGCAAATTGAACGGAAATTGCACACGGAAATGGTGCAACGGAAATAATGCAACGGAAATGGTTGGGCCTGAAACAACTGCTCCCTTGTGTGTATGCATATGGTATTAATTTAAGTAAAATTTGATAATAAAAGGTTTACGGAAATGATGCAACGGAAATGGTGCAAAGGAAATAGTGCAACGGAAATGGTTGGGGCTGAAACAAGTGCTTCTTGTGTATATGCATATGGTATTAATTTAACTCAAAATTTGCTAATAAAAGGTTAAAGAATAACACTTAGAAAAAGGCCAATACAAGAATGAAAGTAAAGGTGACTACGTACATAGATAAAGAAAAGGATAAAGGCAAAGGTAAAAATAAAAACAAAAACAAAGATGCGTAAAGATAAAGGCAAAAATGAAGGCCAAGTTAAATTTAAACACTTTACTTATATATGTATATAAAGACAAAGGTGAAGGGGAATATGTATGTAGATGAAGAAAATTATAAACATAAAAGCAAAGACAAAGAGGAAGATGAGGATAACGATAAAAGTAAAGATGAAGATGGGAAAAGAAAGATTAAAATATAGGTAATTAAAGAGGAAAGGATATAGAGAGAGACACAGAGATTCAATCTGGCCCACTTACTTTTTTTTAGAAATTTTCGGAATTCTCGGGACTTATTGATAAAATAATCGATATTTTTTTCGGTTTTGTTATCGACATTTGTATCGATTCTGTTATAAATATTTTTATCGATTTGTTATCGATTTTGTAATCGATATTTTTAACTATTTTGTTAGTGATATTTTTTATCGATTTTGTTATCCATATTTTGATCGATTTTGTTATGGATATTTATCGATTTTGTTATCGATATTTTTAACTATTTTGTTAGCGATATTTTTATCCATTTCGTTATCGATTTTGTTATCGATATTTATCGATTTTGTTATCGATATTTATTGATTTTGTTATCGATATTTATCGATTTTGTTATCGATATTTATCGATTTTGTTATGGATATTTTTATCGATTTTGTTATCGATTTTATTACGGATATTCTTTTCGAGTTTCTAATAGATTTTGCTGCTAATATTATTATCATTTTCGCTATCGAAATTTTTATCGATTTTGTTATCGATATTTTTATCGGTTTTGTTATCGATATTTTATTGGATGTTACTATCGATTTTGTATCGATAGGGTATAAAGATAAAAATTAAGATAATGGAAAACAGAATAACATAAAAGTTATTAGCACGAACAGAGGTAGAGGTAGGGATCTAGATAGAAAATAGACAAAAAATATAACCTTATGTATGTATGTACATATCTATGTATGTATGTATGTATATTGGTTATGACACAAAATAGATATGTA
>NW_023462971.1:0-16117 GCF_013731165.1 Rhagoletis pomonella | reverse complement strand
GCAATAGTATTGCCCTTACCGTTACTAATACATAAGTATCTCGAATATAAGCCAGATCGGATCATAACTAAGATTTTTAAGAATAATACGACTCCAGCGCCACCTGGCAGGTCAAACTGGGAATTTGAACAACAACGAAGAGACATTACTCACACAAAAAAAAAAAAATTCGTTAAAATCGATTCACCCACAAACACACGAACAGAAGTGTTATATATATATACATCCAAAGATAAGTAATAGTTTCAGTACCTTTTGGAAGATGCCGTGCCCCCTTCTTAAATATCCCCAATTTTCTCCAAGAGTATACTATTGATTTCGTATATCCCTATGCTACTATATGGTCGAGTACTCAACCATGAACACTTCCAAAGATGTGCAGTATAAAAAATTCGGTTTATTTGAGTAGAGTAGAGTACTTGACTACAATGAACACATCCAGAAATATGCAGTATGAAAACCTCGATTTGTATGAGAGGTGCCACGTCCATTTTCCAATAACATCAAGATTTTTGTGAGTATGCGATTAATTTCGTATGGGCGCTGCCACGGCCCTTTTCCAATAGCTCCAATTTTTCTCCAAGAGTATGCTATTGATTTCATATATATCCAAGCTCCAGTACTCTACCATGAACACTTCCAGAGATATGCAGTATGAACAATTGGGTTTTTATGGGAGGTGCCACGCCTTCTTGACTTAGCGCTATGAAATACACTTCATTTTTATATGTCAAGATTTTTTCGAGTGGTGGCAACCCTATTAAAATTTTTATCTTTTATTAAATTTGCTTTTGCATTCTCAGTAATGTACATTATTGCGGCTTATGTAAATTTAATTGGTTTTGCTATTTGAAATATGTGGCAACACCGGTTTTCCAATTTTTTATTTACATTCATTTTACAGACGGAAAGACACAAAGTGAAGTAAAGCGAAGCAAATCCCTTAAGCCGTTCTTAAGTTATGCGGCAACACACAAAACCAATCAATTTTTACAAAAAACATTTTTTTTCTAATGGTGGCAACCCTAACGAATTTTTTTTCTGAATTAATTATTCTTATACATTCTCAGTGAAATATCATTATTGCGGCTTATTTATAATTAATTTTGTTTTTCTGATATTGCAGATATCTGGCAACACCACTTTTCCAATTTTCTCCTTACAAACCTTCTAAATACAGTCAGAAAGACACAAAATTTAATAAAAACGAAGCAAATCCGTTGAGCCGTTCTTTAGTGATGCGATAACACACGAACAGCAATTCATTTTTATATATAAAAAATATGTAATTATAATATACATATGTAATTAAAATAAAACTGCTGTCATTTACTTTGTGCGCGCATCACGTAAAAACTACTTAACCGATTTAAACGAAAGGACTTTAGGGTAATACACGGAGAAGGTCCAGGGATAAATTGAGCATTTTGCTCAAAGCAATAATATTTTGAAAAAATGGTAGCATTAGCTTTTACTAACACTAATTTACCAAATAATTACTTCCCTGCAAACCAAAGTTCCCGAAATCTTAACGAAATCTTTAGGAGTATCTGATTTCTGTAACGATTTTTTTCCGAATCTTCAAAGAAAATTATATGAAGTGGTTGACACGAACTCGTAAAGAAATTTCTGTACGAAAAATAAAGAAAATTCTGCAAGAAATTCTTCACATAGCAGCATTATTTTCATTTCTATACCGATTTTCTTCCGAAATTTCGGAAAAGAATGGAAGTGTGCGTAATTTATTTCATTTTAGAAAATTCGGCAAAAAATCGGATGGGATCTTTCCGAATTCTTTAAAATTTCTTTACGATTCAGAATACTCTGATAAAATGGTTTGCAGGGTTGCTATAAGTTTATATAAAGCTTTAATATTTGAGAACCGTTTAAAATGTTAAAAAAAAAATGATGAAGTGAAAAACTACAATTTTACAGTTATAAAAAAGTCAATCTACCAAGAATGGCCGCGATAGGTACCACCAATATTAGCTAAAAGTTTTGGATGTAGTGAGAGGAAATAATAACAAAAAAAATCACATAAATAAAATTTTGATTAATAAGTAAAAACGAGGTATTCTTACATGGACTAAAAAATTGAGAATAATTTTCCCTACATCCATAGAATTTGTTTCGATAAAAGTTTTGACTTGAAAATTTTGGCCAAAATTTAAATCGGAATTTTAATGTCCTCACCCCTTAGGATTTTTCTAAGCCGAAAAAATATACCCCTGTTTTATTTTATTTTGAAACCAGAAAATATCTAGCTCAAAGTGTTCTAAGGTTTCCATGTATTTTATATGGGAAAAAAGATTTTTTCGTAGAGATGGTAGAGAACTCTTAAATATTTATTTTTTTCAATTTGATTTTTAGTTAATGATCAATTTATGGTAGATTCCTTTTGGTATTTTATAGGCTTATTGATCAGTACTTTTATGTGCCAGAAAACACTGTTCTTCACGTTTTTACCCGACGTTTCGTTAAATTTCTTAACCTCTTCAGGGGCGTTTTTCTCCTTTTATTTTCAACATCAACATATAAATATACACAAAATTTTTATAAATTAGTATGGACGTATAAAAATATATACAGTTCTACAAACAATAATAAAACAATCACATATTTTTAAAAATTTTTGGACTTACATATAAACATGTGTTGAAAATACACGTACATATGTAAACAAATAAATAACATCAAACTTAAACTAATTGGTCCGCATCGATACCAACATCGTTTGGTACACTTGTCATACTGCTTGATGTTAGCTATAAACAAAGTAGATATGCAGTCGCGATGTCATCCGTGTCTTCCTTTTTATTATTATTACCTTCATTTTATTAACTCGGGATGTAACTATGTAATATTGATGCGCCTAAAAGATGCAGCGATTTCTATTCCCAAGTTACATACCTGATGACAGTACAAATGGCAATTAGTTTAAGTTTTTTAAACTATAATTTTTTATTGTTAATTATCTTGTCCCTATTCTGTAATATTCGTAAGCTATCCAACGTGAATCTTGTTCTCTCCCTTTTTTCTTTGTCTATTATTTTTGTTTTGGTTAGATCAGCTGTATGTCCGCTTGCTGATATATGTTGTGATAGCGCCGTGCTGCTCTTCCTCTTCTTGATGTCCGCTTCATGCTCCGGAAAACTGTTTTTCTCTTCAGGAGACTTCCAATAATAATACCCATTTTTTTCTTTTACCATTGGTACTAAATATTTGTATGTGATCCCATCGCATTTTTTGGGGTTTTCGCGAGTTGGGTATTATTACTGTAGATCTTCTGAAGAGAAACAGAGTTTTCCGATCGAAAAATATAGTTTTTCACAGATTCTATACCCTTTCTACGAAAAATTGTTTTTTTCCCTATATAAAATACATGAAAAACTTTGAGTGCTTGCGCGACCTCCAAACATGTTTTGATTTCCAAAAAAAGAGGTATATTCTTTCGGTATAGAACAATCCTGGGGGTGAAGCATTAAAATTCGGACTTCACTTTTGTCCCCAGCCAGCGCAATCGTTGTATTTTTATGCGCTTAACTATATGTCGCTAAAAAGCTCCTACAGTTCGTCATGTCTATGTTATGTAGTTTTAATCTTGAATGAAAGACTTTTTGTCAATTAAATGTAGGACAGTGAGATATGTATGCAGATACATATATCACTTTAATCGATTTTCATTTAAATCTCATAAATTGTTGCTAAAATTTTAAAACACGATATGGATTATTTTTTCTCAGTGTACTGGACATACCCACATTTTGATCACAAAGATTTCTATTTGTTTAACCTTTTTCAACTTTAGTTTTCAACTCTTTACTTTTATTTACTCTTTACTTATGTATGTATGTATGTAGTTTGGATGGATCGGCGATTATGATTATGAACGCTTATTTATGCCAACAGTAGCTCGAGTTTTATTCAACCTACTTACTAAAGTAAAATTCACAAAGTACTTGTAATTATTTACGGTACTTAATTAAATTTTGCATCTAGTGAGATGCAGTTTAACTAAATACAAAAAAAAATGACACAGTTTGAACATAAAGGTGTAATTAGCCGTTTGTTTTCGGTAGGGCTTTACATAACTCATCGCTAAAACCTGAAGTAAAATAAGCCAACAGACGGGCGTTTAAAGTTAGTAAGGGGGGTACGTATGCGTATGCATATAAGTGGCGTTGCTAGGATTTCGGGAAGAGGGCAGCGCGGATGATAAAAAAAAATCAGCGGTTACTTAAGATAAGACAAAGAGAAAAAAAAAACGAAATAAAAAAAATATCACCCATAAATGCCAATTTTTTCTTATAAAACTCATGAAATCAATTTAACAAATGATTTAGTTTAACAATAAAATCTCGTAATGGTAGATGTACTTAATTTTAAAACTAAAAAAATAATTTAATGCCTTCAGGGTAATAATAATTAACACAAATCTTTTATATAATAGTAAATTACAAAAAAAGTTTTCTTTAAAAATACGAATACTTTAAAAAAAAATTTTAGATATATACATTTTGCAATAGAACTGCGTAATTTATAAATTTATTATATTAACAAAATAGTCGCACAATCCTCTTTTAAGCGATCGGTGCAAAAATTAAAATACATAGCTGTAACAGAGAGAGATCAGCAATTTTCAAGCTTTCTTCAAAAACATTTATGTATGTATCGGAAAACGTACTCCCCCTAAAATATAGCTAGCTTTGAGTTTTTTGAAATTACCGTTACGTTGTCGGTTTTCAAAAATGTTCAGTACGGCGCTTAAGAAGCCTAAGCGCAATGTGCATACCAAATTTGGTTGCGATCGGTCAAGTAGTTTTTGAGATACACACATATGATATAAGTGGGCGGTGCCACACCCATTTTCCTAAAATTTCCTAAAAAACCACTTCTCTGCTAAAGAGTGATTGTTTATATAAATTTGGAATAAATATTGATGAGATCCTTAGCCACACTGCTCAAAAAATCTGAAAGTGCGGTACATAAACAATATAAATTCAAGGCGGTCTTTAAGAAAAGTAGCCTAACTTCGACAATTTTTATGCGAGTGCAATAAATGGGCTATCAGTTTATTTGAAAATAGATTTAATTTTAGATAGTACTACATATATTGAAATTGTGGTATTGAGTGATGTCAAAATTAAACAAAAAATAAGAAACTATATATATTTTTCTTTAATGATAATAGACGGTTATATACCATTTTAAAGGGCTTTATACCCTCTTCTCAGATCATATTCGATCTTTGAAATCGAATCAAAAATAGTAATTCAAAAACTCGTAAATCTACAAAATCGTATTTTCTGACCTAAATCGACAGGTCGGGACCAGTGAATGAGCTTTAATAAATCTTTAAAAATAGGCATAAAAACGAATAAAATTAGGTGGTAGGGTCTTGAAATTTCCAAGAAAAACATTTTTAATGGCCACCCTAATTTACAGCGTGGCGACGAATAACTGTTACCCAGGTTTTTTTGAGAGATATGTAAAAGGGTCCTTTATAGATTTTGCGAAAAAAGTATTTTACTGTTAATTTTCCACAGATTTTACTTTAGTTGTATTAATTAGTTTTTAAATTTTAATACGTGTTCACATTTGCCAGCAGTGTAAACTTTGCGAGAAAAGTTCATTTGGCACGCAGGTCTTTGCCAGTTAATTTATCTTCCATATCTTCTGTAACCATAGGCAAATTTTCTCCATTTTGTGTCCCTTATACTCCCCCTTTTGTTCAACATACGGGCTCATACTCAAAAATCGAATAGACTAGGAACTGGTGACTAGGACGGCCATTCATTCGACCAACCTTATACAGTTTTTTTCTTTTTTGTATTTTTTTATACAAATCCTAAGAAAAAATACACCTGAAAAAGACTTGCGTGCCAAATGAACTTTTCTCTCAAAGTTTAAACTGCTGGCAAATTTAAATAGGGATTAAAATTTAATAACTAATTAGTACAACTAAAGTAAAATCTCTGGACAATTACCGATAAAATACTTTTTTCGCAAAATCTATAAAGGACCCTTTTATTTCTCAAAAAAACCGAGGTAGCAGTTATTCGTCGCCACGCTGTACATACGTATGGAAGATAGAATAACTTTTGCAAATGGCATCGAATGTCAGTACATTATATTTTGCTTAGCTGCACATCCTTCTTTGCACGAAAAACTTGTGCACTTAACCAAAAAAAGGCACTTAAGCGAATTTTCTTTACTACTTCAATGAGGAAGGTATCCGAATCCCTATGAAACCACGTAATGGAGGAGCACGGTAATAATTTACAGAAACACGGTAATTTACAGAAACACGAACTAGAGCTGGGATACTATCGATAGTATCGATAGTTGAAAACTGTCGCCACTATCGATAGTTTTAGAAAACTATCGATGTCGGTTTTAGCAAGACTTCACAATGTCTCTTCTTTACATCTCTACACATTACATTAATTTTTTTTTTTATGCGAGAAAATTCACAACGCAGTGGGAAAAAAAATTAAGTCATTGGGATTTTTAGCAACTATGAGCTTACACTGTGTTATAGTAAAATTTGATCAGCTATAAAACTGCTTACATAAAATTTTTATAGAAATTCGAATTAAAAAGCTTGAATTTTTAATTATTTTGTAGCTTTTTATGTTTGTCACAACTTTTATAAAAAATTAGTAGACACCAAATAAACAAAAAATAGTCAAAACTGCTAAAAAATGTTGTGGTGGTAAAATGTTAATAATTTCCCTTCTCTGGATTTTGAATCCACCTCCGTATTTGATCTCAGTTGAACTTTTATAGGAATGAGTTGTCAATTTAAACGAATATCTTATTTTGTTTGTTTTGTAGTATTATAAATGTATTTTTATACTTACTTACTTACTTTCACTTATTTACACTTTAAAAGGGACAAACACAATCCGAATTTAATTTCGCCATATAAAAAATAAATTCAGATTTTGCCTGTCGCTATTCAAGAGGATGCAAGTGTATGTGTATAAGTTGTATAATTCAGAGGCATAAATTAATAAGTTTATTTTATTATTATAAGAGTTTTTTGGATGCACTTAAATTCAAAAAATATATATATATACAATCACATAAATTTACAAAGTAATTTATAAATAATATAAATTAATTAATTATTTAATTTTCAAGCAATTGAGCGTTTCAATTCAATACTTTTCATGACGATATTACTATCGATACTATCGATGTTTTCAACTATCGTTTCAGAAACTATCGAGTATCGGTACTATCGATAGTATCCCTGCTCTAACACGAACACGCGATAAATCAGTAACTACTAAAGTTTGATTTTTACCAAACTTAGTTCAATTATTTTTTTAAGTCTAACTCAGCAAATTATCATTTGAAATCAGGAAAAGAAAATTGAAACAACGATATTTGTTACCTGCGCCGGGTATATAAATTTCGGTTTCGCCCGAATTGATACTTCTTTATTAACCGACTTCCAAAAAAGGAGGAGGTTATCAGTTCGTCGGAATCTTTTTTTTTTTTTTTATGTATGTTACCGCATAACTTTGGACCACGTCAACCGATTTCGATAATTCTTTTTGCATCGGAAAGGTAGTGTCTCAGAGGTGGTCCCATACTAATCTGGTTGAGATCCGATCAGTGGATCATGAGATATATATATATATATATTTTTTTTTTATATGGGAGTTGAAGTCGGTTTTTTTGCTAAAAATTACTTGTTTTTATACCCAAGAGCAATTATGCTCAAGGGTATTATAACTTTGTTCACATAACGCTTGTTTGGAACATGCAAAACGAATCGATATAGTTATAGACAAATGTATACATAAATGATCAGAATGAAAAGAGAAATCGATTAAGCGGTGACTGTCTGTCCGTCCGTCCGTTCGTCAGTCCGTCTGTGCACACGATAACACGAGTAAAAATTGAGATACCTCAACGAAACTTGGTATATGCGCTTCTTTCGGGCGTAGGACGGATCGTAAAATCGGACAATAACCACAATTACCTCCCATATAACGGTAATTTTCAGAAATACGAAAACTGCGATATTATAGTAACTACTGGAGATTATTCACTCAAAATTGATATTTACAATAATTTTTAGGCGAAAAATAAGAATATTTTAAATTTTTGGAAAATGGGCGTAGCCACGCCCACTTATGGTTACATGTGTAACCGCTGCACCAGTTTCAACCAAACTTGGCATAGTTGTTGGCCTTGGTACAACATACCAAATGCCCGAAAATTTTTAAAATCGGACAATAACCAATAGCCCACGTTCCATATAACGGTATTTTAGAGAAATACGAAATATTCGATAAATCTGTAAATATTAAAGCTACTTTATTCGCAATTGATGCTTGCAACAATCCTTTACCAAGAAATATATTCATGATAAAATTTTGGAAAATGGGCATGGCACCGCCCACTTATGATCACATATATGTATGTATCTCGGTAACCGTTGTACCAATTTGTACCAAACTCGGTATGATTATTGTGCTTGCCACATAAAAGTAAACCATTGAAAATTATTGAAATCGGACTAAAATTATGGATGCTTTTCATATGACGGTAAATTTCAGAAATGCTTGAAACTTCAATATTTCGAAATTTGAAGACGCAAATTTACTCATAATTGATACTAAAATCAATCCCTTGAAAAGAAGTAATATTGTTTGGAATTTTGGAAAATAGGCGTGATATCGCCCAGATATAACTATATTAATTTATCTCATTATGTCTAACTGAACGTTCTTTCGAAGATGTCTAAAATAGGGGTAATCCACCCCGGCTTACCAGGTAGCGCTAGTTTTCGGACAATTAACGAAAACCAAAATTCTACTTTAATCTAGATAATATATGTGCAGAAGCTTAAGTTCCTATCTTTAATTTTGTAATTTATGAAAAAAAAATAAAAAAAAAAACCCATACCCCCAACCTACCTCGGATAAAGGGCAACTATTTACGAAATTTTGTTGTAATATCTCAGAATTTACCCGAATTATCGTGTTCATGGACGGACCAACGGACGGGCAGATAGACATGACTTAGACGTTTTTTTTTTTCACTGTGAACATTTTGGTATATACAAATCGTCGTTTAAATTACAAAACCCCGTATAAACAAAATGTAGAACCGCGTATTAAGATAGTGCGAAACCACGTATGTGAGGTTGCATAAATTATTTTCTAGAGAGTAGAAAAATTCATATTTCAAAATGGATCTCTTTTTATAAAGCAATCGCATTTCTGGCTAGTATATTTCAGGGCGAATGGATAAGGATTGAGCCAAGGAGCTTGTGTGAGCAGACTGACGGTACGCGGTTTTGTACTTTAAACGACGATATGTACATGTCGATAACTACATATGTACATATCTAGATTCATTTAGGCAGTTACAAACAAACGTTATGCAAACAAAGTTATAGTTAATATCTACCCTTGTGCACAATTGCGAACGGGTATAAAAGTAGTAATTCATTGACGAAGGGGGTATCTATCGCACGATTCCCTTCTCCCCGGGCTCCGCCACTGATACATGTACATACAAATCACACAAGTATTCACTTATTTTATGTGTGACTTCGCTGAAGTTTGGTTTAGTTTTTTTTCTACAATGTGCGAAATCACATGTCGTGTATATAATAGAGCTCTACGCCGCCGAGCCATGCCGCCGCCGCCGATTTTGTTGTTTTTCACTCGCCGCCTCCGGGTCATGGAAACATCGGCGCGGCGGCGGCGTTAGGGATCTGAGGCGGCGTTCGGCACCTGATCATTAATGTAGAAAATTTTCATGATAAACTAATTGGAACATATCGTACAATTTCGTCCAAGAATGGCAGGAAGGGTACCAATTGACACGTTTTGAGCCTCTTAGTAATATTCCGATTCCAGATATTCCGGAAGGTTAATGTTGTTAACCACTTTACAGTTATTAATTGAAAACTTTTATGGAGTATAGTTCCTTTGTAGGAGCGAAAACGCACTAAGTCGCCAGTTTACACCTATAAAACTCTAGTAAAATATATTATTTAACTAAATTTAAATTAAAAAGCACAAATCTTTTACAACGATAAGTGGTTTATTTTGGTTTTAAAAAAGTAAACAATTGTTATTTGGTATGTGGCTAATGGCCAGATGCGCCGGCGCGTTTTAAGACGCCGGCGTCGCCGTCGTCGCCGCCGCAACATCTATCGGCGTAAACTTCTAGTACATATGAACTGAAAGGTGTATTACACATGATAAGCTGGTATGTTTTAGATGAATTTTCATTTAGCTATTCGCTGTTCCGTTTGGAGCTGCTTATGGGATATTTAGGCTAAGATAATTAAAAACCGACAGTCCACTGATCACACTGACTATTGAGTGTATGAAGCTGCACAGTTACATATGTATTTATGCATGTGAGCTGGTTATAAAAATAGCAGCACAACTTTATGTAATAGGTAGCTTAAGAAGAAATGATGAAAAAACAACGAAAAATGGGTTAAATGGGCGATAATGAGTCGCCGGGTGAGTTTGAAGTACTTATATATGTATATAGAAGAGACCACTGTTGCCAACTTAGTGCTTTTCGCACTAAATGTAGGTGCTTTTCTCAATTCAAACCCAGACATTTTAGAGTTTGGTGCTTGGTGCGATTTTTGGTGCTTTTTTTTAGTTTGGTTAATTGGAAGTTAAAGTTAGAGTAGTTAGAAGTTTCGTAAGGAACTTTACAAAAATTGAAACAAAATCATAGCACAATGACAACCATAACCGAAAGAGAATATGTTTGTCAAACAAATATGTGGCAGTGTGTGGCTTTCAGTCACTTCAGAATTACATGCAAAAACGTTCATGTTTCTAGGACCAGGAATCTATCTTTCGACCCTTAGTTTGGGCTGAATTTGTTATATTTTTTACGAATATTAAAAGAAACACCCGCATCTCCTAACAGGTAGCTTTTTGTTACACAAAACGACTTTTTCCTCTATGCGCTAGTTGATGCGCTCAAATAAGACACTTTAAAAACGGAAAACAAATTTTGTTATGTTTCCGGTGTGAAGCGGTCGGAAAGAAAAATTCTTTACGTTCCTTTAGTTCATGAGATCATATGAGACTACAGTGTAGATTTAAACTTCCACATAGTTCATGAAACTTCATTTTTTGTTGTTACTTTCGTTTGATAGGAATTTTAGAAAAAACTAAGAAGTATTAATAATTAGACAGCAGAAATTTAAGAGAAAAGGCAACGCCGGACACAGCTGCAAATTAGAAAATAAGAACAAAAATGTTTACGTCGCGTCGTTTGGACGAAAATATTTTAATTTATGGAAAACAGAATAAATTCGAACGTCGACCAAGAAACATTAATTTTTACTAATTTCCATCGGCATAATAAAACTTTTGTATGCATACAAAGTCCATTAAATCCTCCAATAAAAAATTGTGCGCTTCTTTCGAGAAAACCCGCGATTTTTCTTGTGTTTTACTGCTTTCTCAATTTCAAAACTTGGCAACACTGGAAGAGACTCATAGTGAAGCAAGCTTTTCTATTTCAATTCAAAAAAATGCCCTTTTTCGCTTTCAAGCTACATTAGCAAAAGTTTTATAATTTATTAAAACATTTTTGATATGAATACACCAAAAACACTAGTTTACATATTTTATCTAAAATTTTCGTCGCTAATATACTTATTTATAAACTTCAAAAGCCTCCATCTTCTGATGAACTTAGAAAATTGCTTTAGGTCGTATAGACTTTTAATGTTATGTTATGCCATGTTATGCTATGGTATAATGTTATTAGGCTCTTATATATCCAAATTTTCAGGCAATAAAAAAAAGATTCAATTTAAAAGTTACTTGTTGTCGTAGTCGTTTTTTTTTAATTGCCTATACGCCGCTATGTCTGAATTTGGCATCACCTCAAAACTCATACGGCTGTGTAAAATGACGTTGAGCAATACCACCAGCTCCGTCAGAATTGGGAAAGACCTCTCCGAGCCGTTCGCCACAAAACGGGGTTTCAGACAGGGCGACTCCCTTTCATCTGACTTCTTTAATCTGATGTTGGAGAAGATAATAAGAGCTGCAGAACTGAACCGCTCAGGAACAATTTACTACAAGAGCGTGCAATTGCTGGCTTATGCCGATGATATCGACATCACCGGTAACAAAAACCGCGAAGTCTGTTCTGCCTTTTCCAAGTTGGATAGGGAAGCAAAGCAAATGGGTCTGGTGGTAAACGAGGACAAGACGAAGTATCTCCTGTCATCAAACAAACAGTCAGCAAATTCGCGCCTTGGCACCCACGTCACTGTTGATAGTTACAATTTCGAGAAAGTAGAGAATTTCGTTTACTTGGGAACCAGCATTAAGACCGATAATAATGTCAGCATTGAAATCCAACGCAGAATCACTCTTGCCAACAAGTGCTACTTTGGACCGAGTAGGCAATTCAGGAGTAAAGTCCTCTCTCGACGTATGAAAACCACGCTCTATAAGTCACTCCTCATGCCCGTGCTGGTATATGGCGCAAAAGCATGGAAAATGACAACTAGGGATGGGTAAATTCGATATTCGAAGCTTCGATATTCGAATTTTAATCGAATTTTAGCTCCAAAATGGCGAATTTTTGAAATCGAACTTTGTGTTGCTAAAATTCGGACAAAATCGAATTTTTCTAGAAAAAAATCGAATTTCATCTTTATTTCCAAAAAAATCAACTCTTCAACTTTATTCTTTCTGACTAAATTTGTCATCACTGTGTGCGGCACTCCATTTGTCTTATGGATGCAAGTTAAAAAAATACATGTTTTTCGAACTGATGCATCGGGACAAAAAATCTGTGCCTAGAAGGAATTGTTATTCCAAACTCAAATTTAAATTTTTTTTTTGTAAAAAACTAGTTTTTTTGTTTATTTTTTATTTTAAATGTCTAGAGGCTTTTAGGTTGGTGGCATGAAGCTTTCACCTGAGAAGACCCTTAGTAAAATTTCCAGGAGAATAATTTTCTAGAATATAACACCCCTCTAACGACCTTCAAAATTTGCTTTTGGCGGGATTTCTTAAAGTAAGGTTCAAAATAAGTATTTTATGCGCGAGCTAATGGGTTAAAATATTCTTCAAAAATATTTCCCATGAAATTTTATTATATATGTCTTAAACTTTGATTTCGCTCAGACATTTATTTTAACTATTTTTTCGACTTTTTTGAAAACTACTTAGGCCGAGACATGAAAACTTTAGTAGGCCATGAAATAAAACTAGGAGCTAACTTTTGCAAATCCACCGAGTGTTTTATTACTGGATGGGCATACTTTCAGAGAATGTTAACAAAGTCCGGGCTGGTTTCGGCTGTCCCATAGTGTAATTTGAGTTTAACTTTTTAGACAGGTGGCCACTCTCTTGAAGCACCTCAAAAATATTTTAATTGTTGAATAGTATTTTAAGCACAACACTTTTTAACTATATTCGACTTTTCAAACAGGTGGCACCCCTCCTAAATGTAATTAAAAAATAGAGTTTATTCAAAACCATTTCCATTGATACCCATATTGGGGTAATTTATTTAACTTATTAAATAATGTGATTTTGATTTTCTTACATACATATGGCACAACACTAAAACCATATTACACATGTACAGGGCAAGCCCTTTCAATTGACACCTACCTCCTTTTTGAAAATCGAACGAACGATACAGATTTTATGACTTGGTGTTAAATATTTAATGTAAACACTTGCGGAAGCGATTATTTGAATTTGACACCTAATTTTTTTTTTTTAATTGAACGAACGATACAGATTTTATGACATGGTGTTAAATATTTAACGCAAACATCTCCGAACACGATTAAGAAGTTGAAATAAAAAAAAAAAATGGAAAATTCGAAAAAATTCGAATTACATCGAATTTGCACCACCACATTTCGAATCGAATAATCGAATAGTTGGGCAATGTTCGAAATTCGTAAAATATCGAATTTCAACCCCCCACTACCCATCCCTAATGACAACATCCGATGAGGCGGCTCTTGGAGTGTTTGAGAGAAAGATTTTGTTGAAGATTTACCGGCCTTTACGCGTTGGCGACGGCGAGTACCGCAGACGATGGAACGATGAGCTGTATGAGCTTTACAACGACATGGACATAGTGCAGTGAATTAAAATACAGCGGCTCCGCTGGCTTGGCCATGTCGTTCGAATGGACACCGACGCTTCGGCTCTGAAAGCATTCAACTCGGAACCCGCTGGTGGTAGCAGAGGAAGAGGGAGGCCCCCACTGCGATGGAAAGGTCAGGTGGAGAAGGACTTGGCTTCACTTGGTGTTTCCAATTGGCGTCAGTTGGCACAGAGAAGAAACTACTGGCGTGCTTTGCTGAACTCGGCCAAAATCGCTTAGGCGGTTACAGCGCCAAAAAAGAAGAAGAAGATTATAAAATCACATAACGCTGTTTGCAAGTGAACTACTCAGATATTAAGAAAGTAGAAAAGTTTTCCAGGGGGCTACTCTGTAATTCGATGCGAAAGAGAAATGCGATGCGATAGCCAATCGCCACAGCATATTACTTACGACGTATTTCTCTTTCGGATCGCATTACAGAGAAGCCCCCCAGATATAGCCAAAATTCTGAAAAAGTGCACTGACTTAAATCTATTGGGGGTGAGAGAAAAGAGAAGAGTACACATGCGTTTCTACCGTCAAGTCGTTTCAAGTTTCTTGCCTAGCTTTTGACATTTTCGTTTCCACTTGAATTCAACAAAATTGAAGTTTGTAAAAGCAAATAAGAGGCACAAAGGGGAATTAACAAGAATTGCTTTTAAGTACTTGAATCATGTAAATCGGGTGTTATTGAACTGGCTATCATATATTTCATCCGTTCCCGAAGGGTTACATGTGGGTCGCAAATCGATCCCAAAACTATCGGAAACAATTGAACAAACCATCAGAAAAGATAAGAAAAACATAAGATTAACAAGTAAGAAAGTCTAAGTTCGGGCAGAGCCGAACATTAAATACCCGGCGCAAGTATTAAATATATGTTTTTCACCTTTCCGAAAGGTACCGCTACATGGTAAGCCGGGGTGTATCAATTTTGAGTAAATTAGCGTCCTTAAATTTCGAAATATTGAAGTTTCAAGCATTTCTGAAATTTACTGTTATATGAAAAGCGGCCGTAATTTTAGTCCGATTTCAATAATTTTCAGCGTTTTGTTTCTATGTGGCAAGCACAATAAAAATACCGAGTTTAGTACAAATTGGTAGAACGGTTACCGATATATATATATATGTGATCATAAGTGGGCGGTGCCACGCCCATTTTCCAAAATTTTATCATAAACGTATTTCTTGGTAAAGAATTGTTGCAAGCATCAATTTTGAATACACTAGCTTCAATATTCACCGATTTATTGAAGATTTCGTATTTCTCTAAATTACCGTTATATGTCATATGGGCGTGGTTATTGTCCGATTTTAAAAATTTTCGGCCATTTCGTAGGTTATGTCAAGGCCAACAATTGTGCCGAGTTTGGCAGAAATTGGTCCAGCGGTTACCAAGATATACACATGTAACCATAAGTGGGCGTGGTTACGCCCATTTTCTAAAAATGTATAATATTGTTATTTCTCGTCTAAAACTTATTGTAAATATCAATTTTGTGTGAATATTCTTCAGTAGTTACTAAAATATCGCAGATTTCGTATTTCTGAAAATTACCGTTATATGGGAGGTAGGCGTGGTTATTATCTGATTTTGCCCATTTTCAATACCATCCGTCCTACGGCAGAAAGAAGTGCACGTACCAAGTTTCGTTAAGATATCTCAATTTTTACTCGAGTTATCGTGTGCACAGACGGACGGACGGACAGACAGTCACCGCTTAATCGATTTCTCTTTTCATTCTGATCATTTATGTATACATTTGTCTATATCTATCTCGATTCGTTTTGCCTGTTACAAACAACCGTTATGTGAACAAAGTTATAATACCCTTGTGCACAAGTGCGCTCGGGTATAAAAACATCTTTATTCAATTCTGACATTATACATATAAAAGTAAAAATTCTGTAGAATTAAAAAAATATCAATGACCCCGATTGACCGGTAAAACCCTGTGGAACAGCAAGATTATAGAAG
>NW_023462970.1:0-16121 GCF_013731165.1 Rhagoletis pomonella | reverse complement strand
TGTCGTCAATGGTGCATGGTGTCAAGTTAGCACTACATACTAAATTTGGTTCGAAAAAGGGTCAACTAAATTTTTTTCATAAAAACGAAAGCTATAATTTTTTTCTTTTCACAAGAAATTTTAAAGTTAAAAGCTACATTTAATGGCGTAGTAACATATTGGATATCTCAATTCTATCGACTAGGTGTAGGCGTCAAGTTAGCAATACATACCATTTTTTCTTAAAAAACGAGAGCTAAAAATTTTTTCTTTCCACAACAAATTTACAACAAACACACTACAATTAATGCCGTAGTTAACTTTTTCAATTTCGAAAACTGAAGTGCTACTTCACACATGTGCCCACATCTCCTTGGAAGTCTTCTTCTCTCGCACGTACTCCAGGTATTCATCAGCAATCGACCAAAACTGATTTGGCCTTCTTATCCTTCTTGCGGAACTGCTCGATTAAGTTCTGCTCCGCAGGAGGAGTCCCTTTTATTACATCAAGGAGATCCAGTGCATCTAAATGAAGCTGCACGCGAAAACTCCAGTTTTCAAAATTTTCTCCATGAAATTCCAAAATTCCATGGGACGAATCGCTTCCCTTTTTGCTATCGCCCATAACCTCTTGTTCTGCAGAACGAAAAATGACACTGAAGATGGCTCAACGCCGAAACCGGTTTGTCTCCAAACCAAATTTGACAAGAGATGACGGAAAATCGTGCCACAATACATAATATTACAAAGAAAAAGCAATTGCTTATTTTTTATTCATACGGCCCAATAACATTTTCTGGTGTGGTAGCGTTTTTCAAAAAGAAAAATAATACTTATATGAAAGCGTTTAAGAATGGAAGTCTTTACGAATTAAAATTGGATTTTATGAAGATGTCCAACTTGAGTAAAACTGATGAAAGCAGTTTGTGGCATAAGAGGATGGGTCATGCAAGTGACAATTCAGTTCAAGATCTCGTTCGAAATGAAATGGTTCGCGGCTTGGAACAATACAAACCAGTTGGTTTTTGTGATGTATGTATTCAAGGGAAGCAGTGCCGAACTCTATTTAATGGAAATCGTCCAACATCATCACGATTGCTAGAAAGGATTCATTCAGATGTTTGCGGTCCCTTCGATCCTTTGACTTGGGATGAATTCAAATACTTTGTAAGCTTCATTGATGATTTTAGTCATTTCGCGTTTATATATTTAATAAAAAGAAGTCCGAAGTTTACGATAAGCTGTAGTCTCATCAATGCATAACCTACCTATTGCAATGTTAACTATAGACCAAGGACGTGAATATATGTCTAAGAAAGAGATGTGTTTCTTCAAACAAAAAGGAATTCAAATTCAATGCACAGCGGCATATTCTCCAAAGCCGAATGGGATTGCTGAACGGTTCAACAGAACGTTTGTGGAAAAAGTAAGATCTATGCTTCTTGAAAGTGGTACTCCAGGGTCTTTTTGGGGTGAAGCAGCTCTTACTGCAACTTATATTCTTAACAGAAGTCCATGCCGAAGTATTAATTTAATGTTGTTGTTGTTGTTGCAGCAGCATACAAATTCCCCAAAGACTTTTTGGGGAGTGTTGCTGGAGTGACAGTCCTTGGCCAGATATAAATCTGGGTCGTTCCGGTTACGTAGACCCGACTGTCGTGGGAACGCCCGCTGAATTATGGTATAATCAAAAGCCCTGATATATCTAAACTTAAAACCTTTTTTCATAGGTTCCTCAACAAAATCGAAAGGAATTGGACGCCAAAACAACTGAGCTTTTTATGATAGGGTATGCTCCAAATGGGTATAGGCTTTGGACTGATAGCAAACAAAATATTTTTATTGCAAGAGATGTCCGTTTCAACGAATTTATATATCCGTATAAACTTCGTAGTCAATCTTCAAATGAAAACAACAACTATTTGATAATAGATGTTACGCACCAGCTAGAGGCGGAGAAAGAAGAAAGTCGTGCTAGTTCCTGTGATTATAATGCAAATAACGAACATGATGGCGATAGTTCCGAAGGGGAGGCTGGAAATTCAGATGTAAGTGATTTATTTATTGGAGGTGAGGCAGGTGATCTTGATGTCCAAGAAAGTAATTTACGACCGCGACGTAGTGAAAGGATTAAGCACAGACTTATGCAGTATATTTCTGGATACTCAGTTATCTTGGATGAACCATGTGAGCCAGTAACATATACAGATCTTAATAAAAGGTCGGATAAGTTATTATGGACAAAAGCCATCAATGAAGAACTTTGTTCGATGAAAGAAAATAAGGTTTGGGAGTTAGCTAACGTCCGCCGAATGTAAAGCTACTAAAATCAAAATGGGTTTTCCGTGTAAAAAGAGGATGCTGATGGAAATCCTGTACGACATAAAGCAAGGTTAGTTGCAAAAGTACTTTTACACAACGATGATTTTGATTGACATCGTTGGTACCCCTCCCGACTCTTCCGGACCTTTATTAGAGGTTGTTACCCTATACTAGAGAATTACCAATAATATTTCCCTGTTACGATAAGTTCAACTGTTTTAGCATATAATGGCGAAGCACGATTGAGAGAATACAAAGGTTGCGCCGATCTCGGACCGCTATTCCTCTCTTAACGAATTTGACAGAATCGTTGTTTGCATGAGGTCACACTTGTGCAACTTGTTTACGTTTTCCTTGCAACATTTTTTCTTCTTCCATTCTTGCTCACGTTTTGGCATTTCTCTCTCGCAATTGCACCAGTGTGACGTCACACAAATGTTATTCTCAAAAATCCTCTCTGATCGGCGCAATCTTGTATTCTATCATTCTTGATGGCGAAGGTTTAATGTAAAGAATCGGTATCGGGTACCGAAAAGGAAGTATTGGGTACCGAAATCTTTTTTAAGTATTAGGTACCGAAAATTCAGCACATCACTAGCTGTTTTCTCGTACTTCTGGATTATGTTCCATTTTTGAGAGCAAACTTTTCGCTTATTCTCTAATTACCGGATCCGTTCCGAATTGTTAGGGAGAGAACCTAATAAAGATAAGAAAAACCAACCTAACCTCAAAATTAATCACTTCGACAACATGCAAATTTTTTTGAAACATTACAAAATTAAAAAATCACACAAATAAGTTTACTTACGGGGTTGCGCGCAAACTGTAATCATTAGCAAGAGTTTCAATTCCACCAGCCTTGGCAGCAGCAACATAGCATCCCTCATTGCCAAAATCGATTCCAATCACAGACATTTTCCCACGGTCTTATTTTTAACTGAAGCTGCAGAAGTCTTGTTGATGACTTTAACTCTAGAGTGGGCAACCAATCAGTACCGGTGATTATTCCAATTGCTGTTCTTTGATTTTCTTAATATTGCTGGCGGTAGTTTTCCTTTCCGCACAATGAGTCACAAATTCTATAATTTTTTGACAATAAAAGAAAGACCACTATAGAAACACTAGGAAATTTTCGATCGATCAACCAAAACGACGAGTCAATCGTCATCGAGGAAATTCCAGAAAAGTGATTGATTTACGACTTCTTCCAGAAGTTTCGAATCAACTTTCGACCAAATTTTTAATCTACATACTATGCTTTATTTAAGTATCGCCCCAACCCGAACATGTGGGTTGTAAAAATATCACCGGACCAACTCGACCCCATTCAAAATAATTTTTACCATAGCTGTATTCGTACCAATCACTTTTCAAAGATATTCCCCAATGCAATCAAATACATCTTCCACTGTTAATGCTTAATTTCCACTTAAAGGAAATATACAGCGTACTTTTATTAATTTGTAATTCGTTTATTCGTGCATATATTTTTCACTTAGCTCATTTACACACTCGTGAGTATGTATGTATATTCATTAGATTGTCCAGTTGTGACAATTTCTTTCACGTTTTCACAATTTTTCGATTCTAATAATATCCATTTCGTTTCCAATGCCCTGATATAATCGTTTGAATATGTACCTTTTTTATACAAATGATTTATCACTTCGAAAGTGGACGTGTTCTTTTCCAAAGATTGAAGTTACCACGATATTCCTATTCTTTCGCGTGTTTTCATGGAGTGTTAATCGCTAATTTCCACCTTCTCCTTTGATTATCGTAGGTTATGAAAATTTCCCCAGGGAATTTTTTGTTCTAGAAGTTTTTAGAAGCGCTGTAGATGGCGCTGGAACAGAGTTGCATCTATAAAGGTGTACGGACGCCCCGTTTTGCGTTCAACATATGCTATCAAATCACGCAGGGTTGCACGAAAAAAATTTGAATGGCTAAATGTTGGCTGGCGACCAACTTTGTTGAAAGCGATTAGTTGAAAGGCCTTTCAACCAAAGTAGAATGCAAAGATGAACAATGCAAACGCCTTTTTATTGCGACTATTTCGATATTTTTTTTTATATATTTTGAAACTTTTAGCCATTCAATTTTTTTTTCGTGCAACCCTGCGTGAGTTGAACGCAAAAGTTGCCTGAAAAAACGCCTCGTTCGAAAGCCCTCTATGAAGCCATGCTTCTTCTTATGAGCACGGTTACGACAAATTATCGCCTCTTTTCCTTTGCTTACATATCCACGTATACATAACTGCCCGTCTCCACAGGATAAAGTTTATATCTTGATACATATGTTACCGCAAAACTCCACAGGCAAACACCGATGGCCTACCAACTGTCATTTTGACGAGCAATGTGATCGCAAGTTTTTGTGTGTGGGCACTTTGATGTCTTGAAATAAGCATTTGCCGCATGACGCCACCAGACAACATTCTGTCAATTTCGGTGTTTAAAAACATTTAAATCTTTAAAAAACTTGCTGAATAATTTCCTAAAACGTAATCATAAATAATCCAATAAGGAACAGACTTTTATTTTGATTTAATATAAAAATTTAATCGATGTTACCACCAGCACGCTTTCTTTCAAATGAAAATATGGCTGTCAAACTATCGAATTGCCTGTAATAGATGTCAAGCAATAAGCGCTGACATATATTGCAGCACATGAGAAATAGGCGGTCTCCATTGGAAATATATTTTGTGACATAGTTTTCACTACATCAGTGTTTTCCTGTGGGATCAGGGCCTTAGAATATAAATAGCCGATAGAGACCGCTCATGAACGAAAGACACAAGATCACGCAAGAACAAAAGAGTGAAAAAAGTCGATTTTTTTAGCGGGTTCTACGCCATCTTGATTCACTGGAAAACGAGCGAAAAGTAAACAAAGCAAAGAAAACAACAAAAGCCAAAATTAGCCAAAATTATTGTCAGCCACTTTAAACGCACAATTTAGGTAAAATGATGCAATAAAATGCTTGAAAATGTGTTGTCATGTTGAATTAACTCTTCTTTACTTAAATAAACGTGTAAAATAGTGGTGCTTCTGATGTAAACAAACGCTCAGCTGACGAACCCGCTTTCGCAAACTTTTTTCTCAAAACCAGTTACAAATACAATGTCGCGTTCTTACGTGATCTTGTATTTTTGGTTCATGGAGACCGCTCATTGCTCTTCAAGAGCAATATATATCAGAGCTTATATCTTGCCATCTATTGCCGGCAATTTGGTAGTTTGACAGCTACATGTTCATTTGCATGAAAACTACGTGGCGGCAACATTATTGATATTTTAATATAAAAGCAAATATTGAACTGTTTTCGGTGAAAATATTTGTTATTATGTAATTGGATGTAAAATAGCCTATTTTCTAAATTTTTTAAGTGATTAAATCCGGCAAAAATACGTTTTAGAAGCTATCTCACAGATGCTTATATCAAGAAATAAAAAGCCCACACAAATATTGCCACTGATATAATTTATATCTAGCGACCAAAATGACAGCTGGACAGCAATAAATTTTATCCTATGGAGACGGCCAGTTAAAATGCACACTGGACTGCTCAGTCCGCTTAAAACCCATGAACCAAAAATACAAGATCACGTAAGAACGCGACGTTGTATTTGTAACTGGTTTTGAGAAAAAAGTTTGCGAAAGCGGGTTCGTCAGCTGAGCGTTTGTTTACATCACAAGCACCACTATTTTACACTTTTATTCAAGTAAATATAACGCAGTCTTTAAAATTACAAAGATGTCTTTTTATATTCTTCGATTTATTTCTTACTATTTTTCTGGCACGTCTCCTCGTTTTAGCTGTCACCGGAAGAAGAAGGATAAAATGGCTGCTTCTTTCGGTACAGAGTGTTTAGTGTATCTTATATCTACAAATGACAACTACTGGGTGATACATATAAACTTAAATAAATAATTAGTTTACAAGTGGGTAGGGAACATTACATCTCGGCCAATCTGACTTTATGATTGACCTCAATCAGCTGACAGTTCTTGTTGAGGTTGTGTGACCTATTGCCGTTGGTGACTGTAGAGGCTCGAGACGATTGTTAGTTGGTGAGCACCATTTACGAATTTTTATAGCTTCAATAACGCCGTCATATGGTAAATGTGTCAATTGGCAATTGTCTATATCCCTTATAACATAACGGTCATTCGGCAATACTTTGTGTATAATATAAGGGCCTCTATACTTCTGAATAAATTTCTTATTAGTTCCAACTGTGGTATCAACATGCCTAATTACTACAAAATCTCCTATCGAGTATGTCTTTGCGGGGACACTATTTTTTAAGAAGTGTTGTAATCCTGCGATCGCTCTATATTCCTAAGTGCGCTTTGTCGGGTTTTCTCAAGGTCCCTGGTCGTTTCATCCAACAGTTTGTCTTCAGTGCATTCCGTAAATTCATCTACAATGCAGCCCCGTTGGTTAACACCAAAAAGCAAATCACTTGGAGTGTGTTTGGTTGTACTATGGACAGTATTGTTTAGCGCATATTCTACTTGAGATAATTTCGCAGTAAAATCAGCATGGTCTATAGTCTCAGTAAGTTTACTCAACATTGTCTTAAGAACACGGTTGACTCTCTCAACTTGACCATTTGCCTGTGGTGATGCCACTGCAACCTTCACATGACCTATATTTCTTTTCAATAAAAAGTTACTGAACTCGAGGGAAGTAAAACAAGTGCCTCGGTCAGTTATAATACGTCGTGGGCGACTATAGTAGCTGAAATACTTGTCCAGTGAGCAACATACCTCTTATGTACTCGTAGAATTTACCGGATATAATTTGACGAATTTCGTGAATGCATCTATAGAAACTAGTATGTGTTTCCGCTTTGAGTTAATTGCTGGTAGAGGACCGAAGTGATCTAAATGGAGGGTGTCGAATGGTATTGGGTTTTTAGGAATGCTAAAAAGATTATGCTCATTGGAACGGGCTGGCGCAGAATATATAATGCACTTGATACAATTCTGAATAAATCTGCTGATTTTATCCCTCATATTTTCAAACCAATAAGTTTTGCGTATTTGATTGTAACATTTTTCAGTACCTAATTGACCGATTTTCTCGTGTGTTGTGCGAATTACATTTTCTTGCATCTCCAAAGGAACACAAAGCATTATCTTCCCCCCAATCCTACGACATACTAATCCGTCTACTAGTTCATATCCTACAACCTCCTCCTTCTCTAATTTACTCATAAGTACCCTGAGCTTCTCATCCCGATTCTGTGCGATTTGTATCTGAACATCCAAGTCATCCAAATCTACAGCGGCTATTAACTCACATTTATTCATATGACTTATCTGGCGTTCAGAGCTAGACAGCAGCTTCGATTCTACAGGGTAAGCGCACCGTGGACTTGCAAAGTCATTTGTTTCATATTTAAGAACTGAATTGATACTATCATATTCCTTTTCCAATAACGGACTTCTACTCAAAGCATCTACATGGCCAAGGTTGACTCCGACACGGTGCTGGATAGAGTAGTCAAAATTTTCTAACTCTAGCGCCCATCGGGCTATCCGAGGATTAATCTGTTTTTTGTTTAAGGTCATAGTCAACGAGTTACAATCTGTAATAATTTTAAATGGTACACCTTCTAAATATATTCTAAATCTGCGAAGAGCATAAATGATCGATAGTGTTTCCAGCTCGAAGCTGTGATACCTCGACTCAGCTGGTGTAGTTGTTTTGGAAAAATATGCAATTGGATGAAATTTGCCGTCGTCCTGTTTTTGTAACAAAACAGATCCAAAACCATGACTGCTAGCATCACAATGGAGTTGTGTTTCACGATTTCGGTCATATATTGCTAACAACGGTGCACTAACTAAACTATTTCTTAAGTCCCTAAATGCTGTTAAACAATCTTTCGAAAATATGAATTCGGCATCTTTGCGTAGCAAATCCAAAAGCGGCTTGGCAATTTTTGAAAAGGAAGGTACAAATTTTCGGAAGTAGGAAAACAAGCCAATACAAGAACGAAGCTCTTTTTGATTCTTCGGAATCGGGTAGTTTGCAATTGCTTTAATATGGGACTTCGATGGTTGTATTCCTGATGGAGTGACGATAACCTAGGTACTCAATTACGTTGTAACAAAACTTGCACTTCCCAAGCTTAAGCTCCAAATTTTTTTCATAAGCTCTCTTAAGAACTTTTCCTAGAGTCTTAATGTGACATTCAAGGTTGTTGGAAGCTATTAATATATCATCAATATATACAATGATTTCTCTTGCATCTATCAAGTCCCTAAAGATATTATACACGAATCTCTGAAAATTAGCTGGTGCATTCTTTAACCCAAATGGCATTCTAAGGTATTCGAATTGTCCGTGTGGCGTGACGAAAGATGTTAACGGAATAGAACTCTCATCCATTGCTAATTGATTAAACCCATCCTTCAAGTCCAAAAGCGTAAACCACTTTTTCCCTGACATATACTCAATACAATCATCTATTAAAGGCAACGGGAAATTGTCCCGAATCGTTTTCCTATTAAGAGCCCTATAATCAATGCACATACGCGTTTCTCCATTCTTTTTCTTTACCAAAACAATAGCAGAAGCATAAAGGGAGTTGCTGGGCCGTATGATTTGACGTTTAATTAGGTCATTAGTAATCCTTTGAACCTCTTCTTTGTCTCTGAAGGATAATCGTCTTGGCAAACAATAAAAAGGTGTATCGTCGGTTGTTCGGATGGTCATTTTATAGTCATAAGGTTTCTTCTCACTCAGTGTGGGAGACAAATATTCTCTAGCCAAAACTTCCGTTACGACGTCTCGTTCACATTCATTCAGACCGGGCCCTATATCTATTTCTGACCGAATTACACTCTCATCAATAGCACTTATTTCCCTCACTGCCAACTCAAACGAATCAGTTTCAATATCAAAATAGTTGTCCGCCTCTCCTAAGTTTTGTTTTTCATCATGTTTATGAACACATTTACCTGACACTTCATTTAATTCATGCTTATTAAGAACCGATTTATCACTACAGTCACCATCAACAGTTTTAATAATAATCGAATCAGATGTACAATTAGGTTTCAAACTATTTTTATTAACTTCATTTCTCTTAGTAGATACATTTTCCAAATATTTATTTTGCTGTACTTTGTTTTTAAATTCACCTTTACCTCCAGTCATTTTCCCTGCGGAACGTGTCGACGGCATTTGTTGAAATTTTCCCTTGTTACAAGGTTTATTTAATAAATAAAATGTTTAAATATTAGCGGGTAGCACCCCACACCTGAGGCTATAACGCAGTCTTTAAAATTACAAAGATGTCTTTTTATATTCTTCGATTTATTTCTTACTATTTTTCTAGCACGTCTCCTCGTTTTAGCTGTCACCGGAAGAAGAAGGATAAAATGGCTGCTTCTTTCGGTACAGAGTGTTTAGTGTATCTTATATATACAAATGACAACTACTGGGTGATACATATAAACTTAAATAAATAATTAGCTTACAAGTGGGTAGGGAACATTACATAAAGAAGAGTTAATTCAACATGACAACACATTTTAAAGCATTTTGTTGCATAATTTTACCTAAATTGTGCGTTTAAAGTGGCTGACAATGATTTTGGCTCATTTTGGTTTTCGTTGTTTTCTTTGCTTTGTTTACTTTTCGCTCGTTTTCCAGTGAAACAAGATGGCGTAGAACCCGCTCAAAAAATCGACTTTTTTCACTCTCTTGTTCTTACGTGATCTTGTGTCTTTCGTTCATGCTTAAAACCGGTTTTGTGGTGATAAGAGGGGGAACAGAGTTCGAGTTTACCTCGCTCATTTCATTCCGCGAAATCGAACATGTTTTCTATTTCATTTTGTTTGCATGTGCCACATGCACTAACTGAAACCAAGGCGCATCAATACAAGGTCAGGTTGATTGATCAGCTTATTGGATATTTTTGTCTCTTCACTAGTACAGGAGAATGTCATCCAAGACGAAGTGGCGCAACTTTAGGATGTCAACAAATCGAAATGACGAAAATTATCTCCTATTCCCTTTCGTTTTGACATCCTCCTGCACCAAAAAGCAATAACAAAATACACGGGACTTTTACTTATATACAATTGCCACCACCTTGTATGGATGCCCCTTGACTGAAACCTGTTTTCGGCCGACTGCACAGTCCAGTGTGCGTTCGAGTGGACTGCTGCAGGTTAGTGTGCTCAGGCTCTATAGGACTATTTTACAATAGGGCTGTTCAGGATGTTGTGGAAATGTTCTTGGATTTATTTATTTATTATTACTGAAGTCAATGAACAAAATATTCTTGCAGACTACATATGTTGGAGAGTATTACTAGTTTAATTACATTAAGGGTATTCATCAAACCTTATAAATGCATTGTAAACCGTATAACCACCTGCACGCCTCGACGAAAGAATGAATAATAGTCTTCAGTGAAGACAGAAAGATTAGTTATAGGGCATTCGCACGGGGCGATTTTACAGGCAACAAAAGTTGAATAAGTAGTTGAATGAGAAGTTGAAAGTGAAAAAGTTGCCATCCCTATTCAGACGAGGCGATTTTGGATTCAACACGAATCGTTATTTACATTATTGAAAATGAATTTAAATCGCAAAATTTTATTAATTGGCGTAAATTTGGTAAGCCAAGCGTTGGTAGAAGTGCTTTTAGCGAAGCTGAAAGATAAAATAAGAGTAAAAAAGTAAAAAAGAAAAAAAGTATGTATACAGAACAGTGTTGGCATTTTTGGTACAATTGTACTTGTTTGATACAGTTTCATTTACAATATACTTTCCTACTACGCAGTACTTTTTAGTAAAATTTTGTAATGAATACTAAAAATATATAGCTCTGAAAATTCACAGTTCGCCTGTTCGTATTTACCTTTGTAAGTTTTGAAAAATGGCTTGAACGAACCAGTATAACATAGCCTAGGCAAATTTTTAAAGAAACTTTTCGATACTAAGTTTTATTAAAACAAAATGTCAAAGTCAGCTTCATATAGAAACAAAGTCTTCTTTAGTTATAAGAAGAGATTTTCTTAAATATAATACCTTTACGGCACTCACATATGGACAAGGTTTTACTATTTATTTTATTATTCTTTAATTTTAATTATCTGTTTATAAACAATAATGTATTCTTTAAGAAAAAGTGTATAAACCCAAGATTAAATCTTTGCGAAACATCCAAAAACAAACATACTATCGTAAAAATTTCGAGCTTTATTAATATTCTTTAGTTTTTAGCCCATTCAATTTTAGTATAATAAATTGCGGCTAACAAATCGGCTGCCGGCTAAATCGAATTTTTTCCGGCTGTTTGTTGTCGCAACCGGCTAAATCTAGCCGGAAAACGGCTAAAATGGCAACGCTGCTTGCTATCATCCTCACATATGTTCATGAGAGTATACCAACGAAGGATGAGTTAATACAAGGAGATAGCAAGACCACAAAACTACTCTAGAAAATTAAATTAATTGTACACAAACATATGTACATACACAAACATATGTACATACGTACAAATATATATAAAACCATTCAAACATATGTACATACATGAAAACATTGCTGTCCATAAGTACATACATATGCCCATCAGTACATCAACGAAGCCCGCTTGCTTCATCATAAATATATCCATACTAACATATATATATATGTATGAATGGATGTAGTTACGCGAAGTCCGCTTGCATCATTTATACATATGTGACCTGGTCTACGGAAAGGGGGCTTAGGTGTCAAGAAATCAATTTTCACTTTTTGGTTGATTCGGATGGAAGATGAGATGCTTTTTCACGTGGTGAAAAGCAGAAAATCCTAACTTGCTTAGAAGTGTACTAAAAATGTAGAGAAAGAAGAGTAAAAATACGACAAAATATAATTTATTGGTAATGAACAAAATACATTGAATTATAAGGTATAAAGACATGATTATACACTAGAAAAACGTATTATGGGCCAAAAATAATAATGCTGAGTAGTTTATGTATTTTTCTTTGTTGTCGTTTTCCTTGAGATCTTTTTACGTGTTGATCCTGAGGAAGATGGACCTGGTTCCTCGTCTGGTTTGAGAACATCTTCACTAGTTTTTGCCTTCCGTTTCTTCGATGGCAAATCTTTCGGCAATGGAGCCACAATATCTACTTTAGATATATCCGAAACTAAGCTGCGAAGATTGTGATAGATGTACCACTGACGTTCCAAAGATAAACCGGCTGGTTGTATAACTTTCGGCATTTCAGGCACTTCCACACTAGCAACTTACACGATGAACTATAATAATATTCCGACCAACAACAACACTTACTAGACCAACAACAACACTTACTGGACCAACAACAACATTTACTGGACGTCCGGCGCGGAGAACAATTAACGAGATAATGAGAAACTGATGAAACGAGTTGCTTACTTTTAACAGCTTTTTCACAGAAAACTAGTTTTCGCACGTAAGCTCCCTTTTCGTAGACCAGGTCACATATATTGCTTGGTAGCGGCAGTGCTGAAATGCGCAATGAGTTCGTTCATACATACATATATATGTATACATATATATATGGATGTATATACATACGTGCATTCAAACATACATATATACATATGTAGGTACTCGTACCCGCCATGCGTCGCTTGATTTCTTTTTTCCCCTTCCCTATACTACCTATATCTTCTTTCTCAATCATGTAACGTTTTCAGTTTTAAAAATTTCACTCTCCATTTTTGCGATACCGCCGCCTAAAAAGTTTCACTTCAAAAAATCAGCAAACGAGTCGGCCGCATGTTTCACTGACGTAGCTGTGAATTCCTTATAAAAAACTGTTTTGGGTATGCTTGAGGATTTTCTTTTGGAATTATTGTAGCGCCAAAAAATTTTCGGATTATCCCTTACCTCCAGTTCACAGCTTAGCAATATTAGAATTGAAGATGTCAAAACAACCTGCTACTTCGTTATCGCCAAACAGAACTTGCCAATCAAACTCACTAATAGCTGAGTCTAATACTGTTTTCAGACAGAAAATTAATTGAGTCAATTAAGTTTTTAATTAAGTATTAGATTTTTGTGTTTCACACACAATCAGCTGCTCGATTAACGAGTGGCTGTCAGCTGTCTTAAAAGAATTTTTGTTTATTTACAATAAATTGGTAAAATGGAAAACAATAAGTGTTTAAGCGAACTTTTTCTTGCGTATACTGCAAATATACAAGTTTTGCAGTCAGTGCTGGCTAGCTACGCAAGTTCAATGGCCTTATATAAAAAGAGAAAAGAAAAAAACTTCATCATTTTGCAACATTTGCGAAGACAGCAGCTATTGCTTTACGGGTTACTGCAGAGAAAAGCTACTCAGAGATCCCTCTGGAAATTGGTAAATCAAATTATAAGTAATCAGTTCTTGTCCTTTTATAAATGGTACTTCCTCTATTACAGAATCGGCAGTCTTCTTTCTGGGAAGTCAATTGCAATTGCAACGATGACCATTTCTTTAAGACGCACTTCCGCATGAACCGCACTAGTTTCGAAACACTCTGTGGTTTCCTCAAAAACCTGCACAAAGCCGACACAAACTGGCGCAACGCGATTCCATTGCAAAAACGCGTTGCGATAGCTCTATTTACGCTGGGATCGTCTGGAGAGTACGAGTGGTTTCCGAACTATTTGGTGTTGGAATATCGACCGTGTGCACAGTCTTGTGGGAGTTTTGCGAGGAAGTCTGGCAAGCTTTGTCAGCGCAATATATAAAGAAATTACCACCGACTCCACAAACTTTAAAAGACTGTGTTGATGGTTTTGACCGTCTCGGCTTTCCCCAATGCCTTGGAGCAATTGGTAAGAAAGTTAAAACTGCAACTAATTTATATAAAAACAAAGATATACGTACATACATATGTATATATTCAGATGGGTCCACATCGAAGTTAGGCCGAATCCAGCCGATGCAACCGACTACCACAACTATAAAGGATGGTATTCTATTGTTCTACTAGCTGTAGTGGATTATAGGTTATTTAACTTTCATTCTGTTGTTTTTTTCTAAAAAGCATGTATTAATTATTTCTATATATGTTCAGATATCGGTTTTTATATGTGAACATTGGAGCTCCTGGACGATGCAATGATTCGCAGATATATAATGCATCGTTAATGTAGCGAGTAATGTGCTGCGTCTTGCACAACTATTTAAATGAAATGAACGACACTATAAATGACATGTGGTTGGAGAGATTGGAAGAAGTGAACAGAAATCTCGAAAATCCTGAATATGTTACTATAGTTGGAGACAATCAACCCTCAGCTGAAGAAATAAGGCAAGGACTATGCAATTATTTTAGTGAGTACAATTTTTATTTGTTCATTTAATTCATTTTCATTTTTTTTTTTTTGATTTACAGTGAATCAAACAAATGACCTCGTGTTGTTTGTTTTTAAATATTAGTAATGTTTTTCGAGCTAAATTTCTTTTGTTATTTATCTATAAAAATACCATCCAAGCTTTAACCAAAACCTTAAAAATCACTTGGGGGATTCACAACGGTGTCGTAAGTGTCGTATTGTTGTATGTCGTAAACTTTAAACGCCTAAGAAATATATTAAAAAGGTTCGCAAAGTACCATCAAAGTCATATTATGAATTTTCGCAGTGTTAAAAAATAGTTGGTTGTGGTTTTAACTTCTCTAAGCATTTATTTAAGCTTTTAAAGTTTACAACAATATGACACTTACGACACCGTTGTGAATCTAAGGTTTTGGTTAAAGCTTGGACGGTATTTTTATAGATAAATAACAAAATAAATTTAGCTCGAAAAACATTACTAATATTTAAAAAAAAAATAATCAACACGTGGTCATTGGGTTGAGGCACTGTATATACTTTTTGTTAGTTAATAACTGCACTTGAGTCATAGGCAAAAAAAGTGATTTTTCCGGTTTTCGAAATTAGCCTCCGAAATCGAGATATGGGCCTTCGAAATTCGAAATAGGTCCTTTGGTAAAAAATTATATTAAATTATTGCATGTATGTAAATAACTAAAATCCTAGAAATATAGGCGCAGTCCTCCTTTTATTTAAATGGTATATAAATTTTTTTGTGCAGACCTATATTACAGGTGCTATAAGGGGTCAAAGTTCAGGTCTTCGAAAAATTAATTTCCTTATATTGCAAACAATTTTGAACTGATTTAAAAAAAAAATTATATTGTTGTAAAGGTGATTAAAAAACATATTTTAAACAAAAAAATTATTAACCGATTTTTAGAAATATGCATATCAGAAGAAAGAAGATTTAATCACCTTTACAACGATACCAATTGTTTAAAAATCGGTTAGTCATTTTTTTGCTTAAAATATTTTTTTTATAAAGGTATTTTTTCATTTAAATGTGTTTTTTCTAAAATTTTTGTATACGAAGTGTACAAATATGCATATCGAAAGAAAGCGGAAAGCGAAAGATATAATAAATTTTACAACGATGTGAATCTTTTCAAAATCGGTTCAAAATTGTCTGAAATATTAAGTATTTCATTTTTAGAAGATCTGACCTTTGACCCGTTATAGCACCTGTAATATAAGTTTTCACAAAAAGAATTATATACCATATAAATGAGAGCAAAAGGCGGACCATGTCTGCATTTTTACTTTTTTTGCTTTTTACATGCAATAATTAAAAATAATTTTTTACCAAAGGTCCAATTTCGAACTTCGAAGGCCCATATCTCGATTTCGAAGGCTAACTTCGAAAAATGGAGAATTAACTTTTTTTACTTATATTCAACAATTTTATAATGAGCTCGAGGCCATTTTTTTAAATG
>NW_023462969.1:0-16123 GCF_013731165.1 Rhagoletis pomonella | reverse complement strand
TATTATTATTATTATTATTATTATTATTATTATTATTATTATTATTATTATTATTATAAGTTTCAGAGATATTATAAACACATAAGAAATAGAAAAGATGAACTTTAACCTGTTTTATTGGCTTTGGTTTTTATTTGTACCAAATAATTTTGGTATAGTTGAAATCAGCGTAAAAAGTTCTATCGATGCTCATTTCTTGTTTTTTTTTAGCTACACGGTTGGTATTCTAGACTAATGTGTGTGTGTGTTAAATCCTATTGTACGGGAACAAACTATGAGAATAAGAAAAAGTAAACAAATAATGTCAAATTAAACTCTGAGTTTCTTAGACACCTCAATGTGAACACTTGACAGTTGTTCATAAACTCAAAACGTTAAACTCGAGTTAAATTTTCAATTATATGGAAGATACCCGCAACACTTTCGGCGAAAAAAATTCTAAAAAATCGAATTGTCACCCAAATTTTGAACTTTTTTCTCAGAAGCGCTGGAATTTTTTTGAGTACACAGTTTTATAGCCCATTAAATTTTAGTCTAATAATGTGCAAGTTTCAAGTGGCTAAAAATTATCTTTGATATCTGTTATGGAGTCGATCACCTCGATAACGATATTTAACCTGCAGTTTGTGTTAACCAGACATTGAGAAACTGGCCTTATTCAGATAGGAATCCAATTATAATCGAATAGAAACTTATTTGAATTAATACGGTGACTGCATTACCGACATACAACTTTGGCGTTGGCGTTGCCCAACTTTGGTTATGTGGAGACTTTCATATAAATGCATGTATTCATTGTCAGCTGTCGAAGCGACAGCGCAGAAAGATGGCCAACTCTCAACTCTACGCGCGCGTCGTTCGTCAGCTGTTCCAAATAATCAAAATTATGTGATTTAATTTTCATTTTTAATCAAATATGGGCAAGAAATATAGTTTTTAATTTAATTATTCATGTAAAATTTTGATTTACCTGCCGCTAGTATGTTAATTTGGTGACCATTGTATTATCTGTTAAGCGTTCATTGTAGTAAGCACGGGCTTTACTAGCGCTGTTGTCCAAGCGACGCAAGCGCCAACGCAACGCCAAAGTTGTATGTGGACGGGCCTTAAGTAATTTTGCCTTTTCCTTGTGTTCTATGCTCCTTGAGCAAACAAATACGCAAACAAAGCAGGTAACTACTTCATCCGCGGTAGCTGAGTGGTGAGGGCTGCGTACTACAAGACTGCAGGTCCCAGGTTCGATCCTCGATTGGAGCGAAGGCCAAAAAAAAATTTATTGTTACCTTAATTTTTTTAAAATTATATTTGATTTATATATTCAATTTTACTTTATTTTATTTTCGTAGGTTTTATTTTATATCGCTTTTTTTATTATTAGTTTAATACAATTTTTAGAGTTTGATTTTACTAAAAAAAGCCAAGAACGACTAATGAAAAACAACTTTAAAAAGTATAGAAGTTATAATTGAATGGATATTCTACTGGCCGTGGGATTCGAGCCTACCACCTAGCGGCTCGTAAATCCGCATTACTACCATCTGTCAAGGCACAATTTTGATCAGATCAATTGCAAGATTTACATACTTCATGTCGTGCTAATTTTTATCGGCTTAAACAATGCTCCATTAGAAATTAGATATTAAAATTTCTACAGAGCTTTTAAAAAAATGTATGTGCGTGTGTGAGTCCATATGCGAAATGTGTGAAACATTTTTGTACAATGTTGTTCAGGATCTTTGCCGACAAATTTAATCGTACTCAAAGAAAACGATGAATGAACGAACGAATCATGTGGGAGGCAAGCAATTGAAACTATCTCAAGTAACGAGTAATTGTAAAAGATTAACGAGAGGCGTAGACTACATTGATAAAACTGGGGTATTTTGGTTTGTAAATTAAGCGGTAAAAAAGCTATAAGTTATCAATTGCCACGTTCACTGTATGTATAAACGTTTCATCTCAATGGCCGTTTCACACGATTGGTACATTTGTACAAACACATTTGAAAAAGTTTTTATTATGACCTATTGGTACGATTTAACATTTTTACAGTTACAGAGTGGTGTTGATTGGGAAATTGTTATTGTGCTGAAGTCATCCTTGATTTCTAAACACCACTCCGTGGCTGCAAAATTGTACAAATGGGGTAATCACTGCTTAAAAACAATATTTTCCACCACACGATAGGGCTAAGCCTTAAGAACCACGCATGTTCTTGTGCATCTTTGTCGTTTGTTTTTGCTTAGCCCATATCCGCGAAATCTTTAGGTATATAATTTACCTTACATTTGCCATCAGAATAGTGAAATGAACTTACCAAAAACAATGGAAACATTTGTATGCGATGAATTTTGCCTTTCGCTAAATTTGCAATTGTCTAACAAAACTATCCAAATACCATCTGGTAGCATTGGTTTAAAGTCTGCTACGAACGAGTACAAAAAGCGCATGCAACTAATATTATTGAGTTGGTGTTTGTATATGTTGTGCGGATTCCAATGGTTTTGTTGGTAGTAAATGTAAGGGAAGAAAGAAGTGATTGACAAACGAGCGAACAGACCACATAACACATGTGCGGAACGAAAAAAATTAAATTGGTTCTTTTATCGTTGTCGTCATTGTCGGTAAAACAGTGAGGAGCAAATGTATTTTATATCTAATAGTGAAAATGTATTTTAAAATAGTTTGTATTCCGACTCGTAATTAAAAATAACGTTTGAAACACATTCGTATAACTTGAGACTTTATGATCAAGCATTCCGGAGGTCCCACAAAAGTTGAAAATAGATTTTTATAGTAATGCGCAGTCAAAACATGAAGTCGATGTAAATTTAACAATCCTGCAACGATCCATACGTTAAAAAAGCAAGTGAAGTTCTTATTTAATGAATATAAACGTTAAATGTTTATCAAAAGATATTTTCCGCTGGTTAATTTGAGTTTAATTATTTTTAGATTATTGATTATGTAGCATTTTTTCATGTTTCTATGTCTTTCTTCCATCGTTTTACTTTCATTCGTGAGTACGTATAATAGTCAGGCACGTGTATTAGTGTTCGTGAATGTGTATTTATCGCTGGTATGTGTACGTGATTTATTTCAATACGAGAAATATTAAAATTTCTTAAAAAAAAAAAAATTAAAAATAAACTGAATTGTCTTGCCGTCAAAGACGAAGTGTATGTATTATTCGGAATTTGTTAAACTGTCATTATGAAAAGCACATATGTACATATGTACATGCATATGCTGAAAAGTACATTTTCTTCAAATCTAATACAAAGTACTATACAAAACACTTCGGCCCTACGTGGTTTCTTACAATTGTCAATATAGTATACTTATTTTGCATAAATGAATTTTACTTGTTACATTGTGAGTTGTGAATGACGAAAATCCTGATCTTCAAATTGGAAGCGAAAAACAATTGTGATACACAACCACCCTTAATTTCATTTTACACTTAAAATGATATACAAATTTTAAAACGTTTATGTTTAAAAGATGAAAAACAGTATTATTAAAAAAACTGTTAGCTATTCGGAGGCAGTCTTGCACTGAAGAGCCTTTTATAGGGCAACATTTTCTACTGCACAAACTAAATTCAAGGCGTACTCGCCGATCATTTCATTGATTACTTCATATTTGTAACTCATTTCTATTTCATAATCCAGAACAGTGCTCCCGATGTATGACTAGATATTAATTTCTGTGCGCAGTAATTCCTAATTTTAGTGCATTTCAGTTGTCATCAACCACTGGCTGAGAGTTTTGAATTTCTCCCAACAATTTATAATTTAATTAACGAAACTTACAACTTTTTTTGTTTTTGTGCTACTTTTTTTTCTTTTTATCTTTTTTATTTTCTAAACATATTGTGGGACATCGTTTTGTGTTTAGCTACTCACTTTTATTGCAGAAGTGTCGTATCCGTTTTATTTTGGATACTGCACGCGCTGCGCTAAAGTCCTTAAGTTATCATATAGAAATCTATTAGTTCTTAAATTGATGGCTTTTTTTGTTGTTATGCGGCTTCGAGAAACGCTACTGAAGGGTCCTGAAACATACATACATATGTACATAGGTATGTACATAAAATTTAACATTAATTTTTATTAAGGGCCGTTTTCTCAAGTAACCTTTAATTTAAAGCTATGTCTAAAGTAAAGCATTTCTTGTATCCGTTTTTGACGTATGTATGTTTCTTGGTTAAATGTTTAAAATGCTTTACTTTAGACACAACCATACATTTTAATGTAACCTTTAAATATAATGTTAGGTTTAAAGTTAAAGGTTGCTTGAGAAAACGGCCGTAAATAGGGTGGGGCTTACCATTTTATATATCCTTTTTTACAACGCTTTTATCAACTTGCAATGTTTTGTCTCCAGACACCATTCATTGCCATAAAACCTTCGCTTTGAAAAAGTCTAGACATCAACCTCGTCGCCTGGTATTATATCAAAACCCTAGAGGTAGATAACGCTTGTAGTTACATATTGCGCCTAAATATATGCAGTATTTACATACGCTACTGCGGAAATGGACGACCCGGCATTTCTTTAAATGAAATTAACTGCTGCTATAAGTATGTATGGACATATGTATGTTTATACTAAACGTGAGCAAAAAAAATTTACCTTGCATTGTCTTCGGTTCTCTTTTCACTGCAAGTTGAATTATTTTACTATCTATCAGGGACGTGAACCGGTTTTGAACCGGAAAACCGCTTTTTTCTATTAATTAACTGAACCATTAACCGAACCGAAATTTTCCCAAATGTTTGATCCGAACCGAAAACCGAACCACTTTCTTTAAAGGTTTAATGGTTCGTTTCAACCAATTTTCAAGGCCCCTTTTCTAAGTAAAAAGTATGTCATTTTCGTAGTATAATTACATATTTGTGACAATTAGCTGATGCAATTTTGCCGAGATCAGCATTACCAACTTTGTTATTTTCATTTAAATGAACCTTTTGATATTATTCAATTGCCATTGTATTATGAAAATACTTCTTGTTTAAAGTACATTTGAATGACACTTTAACTAAAAGGAAACTTTTGCAAAAGGAACTTTAAGTGTTTCATTATGAAATTGGCCCTAAAAATTTTAAAATAATAGTTCTCAGTCCCATAGAATTTGTTTTGATAACTTTTGATTTTGAAATTTTAGCAAAAGTCATTAAAACCATTTATGAGATTGAAAATGAAAAGCGTGGGGCGTATGTAATAGACCTGAATTGGGTAATGGGGATATATGAATAACGACCGCTTAAAATCGATCTCAAATTTGTACTTTCTCTGTAGAAATTTTAGGTCTATGTCCTGTAGTTTGACTATTGCCAATTAAATTTAACGCTAAAGCATTAACATGCGCTCCACGTTTTTCGTTTTCAATCTCATAAATGGTTCATAATGACTTTTGCTAAAATTTCAAAATCAAAAGTCATCAAAACAACTTGTATGGGACTGAGAAATATTATTTTCTAATTTTCAGTCCATTTATAAAAGCGTTGTAAAAGTGTTTTTATTTTATTTTATTTATTTATAAATTATTTCCATTTTATAAAGGCTTGTGTTCTTAACGGCACTATCATTTCCTATTAAAATCTTATTTGGTTAAAAATTTAATCTTATCATTTTCACTGGCGTGCGTACACTTAAGTATTTGATATCCAAATTAGCTCTTCCTATTGTATTTGCTTGCGCATACATACAGTGGCGCTCACGTAAACAGCACACATTTTTTACAACATTCGCAAAGCTTTACGTGACACATTTTTTTGTTAATTTTTTATAAAAATATATGGCCTTATTCATAAAAAATAAAGTAGGTTTAAAGAGCTTTATAAATTGACGTTTTCATACATTTTTAAATTTATAAACCTTTTATAAAGCTACTTTTTTTTTATGAATAAGGCCAATAGTAGATTCTGTAACATAAACCATATAAAATTTGACAAACTCCAAAAAAAGTCATTAACATTTTAAATTTTTTATTCAGAATTTTTAGAAACTTATTGGGTCTCATGCATAGAAAGTAAGGTGAAGCTCTCATTCGATTTTCAGTACAAATTCTTGTGTTTGAGTTTCACCTTATCAGTGTGTAAATTGAGTTGAATGAGGCCCATGCATAAGGTGTGAAGTTTGTAGTCTAGCAAATTTTAGTATAATGTCGGGTTAGACATTTGTTAAATTTGCCTGAATTTCACTTAAGGTTCTAAACTTTGACTTATATTGTTTATGTAGTTGAATTTAATATATTTTTATAGAAAATTAACGAAACAAATTTATCACATAAAGCATTGTGAATATTTTGCGCTATTTACGTGAGCGCCACTGTATGTACTTATATATATATCTAAGTACATACATCAATAGGAAATATGCATATGTATGGAATGCACACCCACCTATGAATTTAGCTAATTGAAGTCTATAACTATAAGCCTTCATTTATAGGTCTATTCCGCTATGGTAGCAAAATTTTCTAACCGTCCAATAAGGCTACAAGTGATAACATTTTTTGGTAAAAGAATTTTCCGGATACGAAATGTTCGGTAACTTGGAGTCTGAGATTAAATTTAGCCATTATTTTATAATTTGTATTCTACTGGGGGTTGTTGGTATACAAGTTTTTCCTAAAGTTGTTGCAATTTATTGGCACGGGATGTATGTAGTATGTATGTACATACATCAGGGTGGATCAAAAATGCATGCAGAAAAGTAAAGTCAGAATTTGTATGCTCTCACCCCCTAGGATTGTTCCATACCGAAAAAAGTATACCCCTATCTTTTATTTTTAAATCAAAAAATATTTAGAGGTACCTCAAAGCGCTCAAAGTTTTCCATGTATTTTGTATAGGGCAAAACAATGGTATAGAATACTTGAAAATCGATAATTTTCGACCGGAGTACTGTTTCTCTTTAGGAGGTTCCCAATAATAATACCCAATTATTTTGTTTAACCCTTTTTTCATAGTAACTACATATGTATATCGACTGGTGAGTGAAGATCGACCTATCTCGGCAGCCAGTTCAAAAACGCTTATCTCTAGTGAAATCGCTGGAGTAATTTATCAGAAATGTGTAAACGAGATTCCATATATGTTTTGACTTATAAGCAGGGACGTAAACCGGATGGAAAATTTGGTCGGTTCGGTTCAGCGGCTCGAACCCTTGTTGCACTTTTGGATTGGTTCGTCAAAGCGGCTTTTTTGGTCTTTGAACCGGGGTTTCGGTTCGGTTCAACGGTTCGAAAAACAAAAAAAAAGGCGCAAATTTGAGTGTCAAGTGTCAAGTGCAACAACGCGCAAGCTTAAGGGTCAAGTGAGATGGGCTGCCTTTACATTTGATATTGTCACATGGTAAAAAAACATGGTAGGTATTATCATGTTTAACAAAAAGAAAAAAAGTGGGTACATTTATCTATTGAAAATTGGTTGAAACGAACCTTTAAACCTTTAAAGAAAGTGGTTAGGTTTTCGGTTCGGATCAAACATTTGTGGAAAATTTCGGTTCGGTTAATGGTTCAGTTAATTAATAGAAAAAAGCGGTTATCCTGTTCAAAACCGGTTCGGTTTAAAACCGGTTCGGTTTAAAACCGGTTCACGTCCCTGCTTATAAGGCTTACACAATTATAAGTTTATACGGTTTACAATGCATTTATAAGGTTTGATGAGTACCCTTTTTACATATATTATTTCTACTATTCATTGCTTCGAGTTAGAGAAAAAAGCATTTAAAGTATAGCCGGACGTCCAATGTCATAAAATAGTTCAACTTTTAAGCAATACAACAATTTTTAGCATATCGATAAATTTTTTATTTAATTTTCTTTTTTTTTTAGTGAGCTGTGATGAAATAATGGTTTCCATTGCTCTGGTTAGCTGAAAAGGATATCGATATTGTTCTCTGGTTCGATAATTTTCAATACAATGTCGGCAATAAAGTTGTGTTGACCTTGCGAAAAGCAAATTTCAATACCACAGGGACACACGCGCTGTTGAAACCTGTTACTGTCAAGTGAGTAATGCAAAAATTATGTAATAACGTATACTAAGAGTGTAACAATTAAGTAACTCGCAATTATTCTAGGTAAACGTGTGTCCAAACAATAATCGAATTGACAAACAATTCCATAGACACAAGCAACAGAAATTGCTCGTAAAACACAAAATAAAATATTAAAATAATCAATACAATAAATTAGTATAAAACTTCAATAGAACTGCATTCAATGTGCCATTTCATCTGGAGATAAGGTTCACACTATTCCCAACATTTATTATGTGTGTATTTAACGTAGATGCTTAAGTAAAGTATTAGATACCAAAAAGCTAAGGATACGCAACAGAAGAATTCCCTCCACTTAACAGCGTCGAACAACAAAATTATCAAAAAGGCAGTTATATTAATAACACCATTTGCACCACTATTAAGGTAATCTTATAAACTTTGGAAAACATTTAATTACTACATTACTGAATCTCCTTTTATTTATTTATATTCAGATAATCTCTGTCTCATCTAATATACTTACTTATCCATAACTAAAGCTTACAGTTTGTGCTCTACACTAATCAATGTTGGTTGAAATTACTCTCCAGAACTCGAATTTATAAAATGTATAAGATTTGAGAAAATTAAAATTTATTAGATTTGAGAAGATTATAAATTCAACGAATGGTAGTTCAAAAAATAGAGTTAATGGCGTATTAAGATATCTGCATGCTTATAAGTTGACTACAGCAGAATTCACCTTACCAAGAGGCATTTCAACAACAAAGAAAAGAAAATTAATTGGATACAAAGATATACATACAACTCAAGAACATCTAATACTACGCGGGTCATCAATTCGGGTTTGAAATACATTTTATAGGAAGGCAGTTAAATCGAGCAACCTGCAAAAAGGAATTCTACGTAATTCGCTGCTACATACATATGTATATCGTGTAGGTAGATGTGTATATGACATCGTTATAGAACGCTTAAATCTCTAAACTATTAGAAGTGACGCCCATCAGAATCTTCTGCTTGAAATTATTTTATCTAAAACCAATTCGCACGAGAGGTGGACATAAAAAATACAACTGGAAAATATATAAAGCAAGAAAATGTCATCGGGAACATTTGTTGATCGAATTGATCCATTTGCTAAACGCTCGTTAAAAAAGAAAAGTAAAAAAAGTCAGGGTTCCTCGCGTTATAGAAATTCTCAGGATGTGGAGCTGCAACAGCTGCCGCCCTTAAAAGGTAAATTTATTTCAAGCATATTTATGTATGTATGTATGTATGTATTTAAATTATGGTGATCCTTAAATGTAGGAAACAAATTTTTACATCAGATTTCCTAAGCCTCAACCCCTACGTCGATGCTACTATAGTCGAAGATATCACATATAAATTTAGCTTTCGATTGGAGAGGGTTAAGTCTATGGAGATTCAAAAAATTAAAATTATTTTTTTGCGCCTAATACACAAAATCGAAACTACTTTAGTCGAAGATATCACATACAAATTTTGGCCCCGATTGGAGTCGGTTAAGGCGTGTCGCACAGGGGTCAAACTTCAGATTACCCCATTAAAACCTCTTAACCGACTGCAATCGGGATCAAAATTTACATGTGATATCTTCGACTTTATATTTTTATGTAGTATCGATTTTGGGTATTAATTAAAAAAATATATATTTTTAGTTTTTTTGAGTTTCCATAGAGGTTTCTGGCCGTTGACCCCTCTGCGACACGCCTTAACCGACTCTAATCGGGACCAAAATTTATATGTGATATCTTCGACTATGGGTAGTATCGATTTTCAGTAGTGGATGAAAAAAAATTTATTTTAATTTTTTGAGTCTGTATAGAAGAATTTGAACTTGTCCCCTGTGGCTCACGCCTCAACCGTCTGCCATCGAAACCCAAAATTTATATGTGATATCTATGTTTCGCCGTAAGAACTAAACCGGCTCGAATTAGTAATTTTACAAATTTCAAACGATGTTTTTCGATATTTTGTGTTAGCTGCGTGCTATGTTCTTTGCCGCAAACCATCTACATACATACATATAAACATTTAATATTTCTGCATTTGGCTTTTGGTAGCATCAAGCGATGAAGTAATTAACATAAACACATTAAATCACTTTTTAGCCGATTGCTCGAGTTTGGAACAAGAAGAACTATTCATTCGCAAGTTACGTCAGTGCTGTGTATCTTTCGACTTTATGGATCCAGTAACGGATTTAAAGGGGAAAGAAATTAAGAGAGCTGCATTAAATGACCTCTCCAATTACATTACACATGGTAGAGGCGTGCTCACGGAACCTGTGTATCCAGAGATTATACGAATGGTGAGCACCAGGAAAGGCTGTATTGGATGTGAATTAAAGCAAAGTGTTTTTTTTTTTTTTGTTTTCAGATTTCATGTAATTTGTTCCGCACACTGCCCCCCAGTGAAAATCCCGACTTTGATCCAGAAGAAGATGACCCGACACTTGAAGCCTCGTGGCCACATTTGCAGTTAGTCTATGAAGTTTTTCTGCGTTTCTTGGAATCGCAAGACTTTCAAGCGACCATAGGCAAACGTGTTATTGATCAGAAATTCGTTTTGCAGGTGAGCTTAAATGTCACTTTTTGCTAACTAATTACAATAAAAATCCTATACGAAGTATTTAATTAAAATAATTTTTTATATTGTCATGTTTCCTATTCGATGGGAAGAAAGATTGATGAGTGAAAGATCGCCCTATCTCGGCAGCCAGTTCAGAAAAGCCCTATCTCAAAAAACTTTACAAAAACGCCCTCTTTTAGAATTTTATTGAAAAACACCCTATCGCAGAATTTGGTTGAAGAACGCTTTATGTTGTTGTTGTTGTTGTAGCGGCACTACTAAGCCCCGCCTATTTCGGGTCAACATTCAATCATTGTCGTCAAGCTCAACTAACGGAAGGCCCAGGAAACGAGCTATTTCAATGGGGTCGGACCAAAGGGGGCGGGGTGTCAGTTGAGTCGGATTGAGCTGACATGTGAAGAGGTGGTAGGTGTCATGAGGGGATTCTCCACATGCCGGACACTATCTCAAAATTCGATTCAAAAACGCCCTTTGACAACATATTTTCAATACATTCTTAAGCGAGAAAGGGCGTTTTTGAACCGGCAGCTGGGATAGGAAGTTTTTGAAACGAATTCTGAAATAGGGCGTTCTTCAACCAATTTCTAAAATAGGGCGTTCAAAAAGTTTTTTGAGATAGCGCGTTTTCGAATTGGCTGCCGACATAGATAGGTTCCACTCAGCAGTCGATATGTGCTCACAATTTTTTTTTCAACAAAATCTAAAATATATATCTACTTATTTCTTTCTTCCATTGCAAAACAGCTTTTGGAGCTCTTCGATTCCGAGGATCCACGTGAACGCGATTTCTTGAAAACCGTTTTACATCGCATCTATGGAAAATTCTTAGGATTACGCGCTTTTATACGAAAACAAATTAATAATATTTTTTTGCGTTTTATTTACGAAACAGAGCATTTTAATGGCGTCGGCGAATTGCTAGAAATATTGGGCAGGTAATATATCAGTTCAACAACAATGGCATTCACAAATCATCAAAAAGATTGATAGTCAAGTTAATGCATGTATATATTTATTTACAGCATCATTAATGGTTTTGCCTTGCCCCTAAAGGCCGAGCATAAACAGTTTCTTGTGAAGGTGCTATTGCCTCTGCACAAAGTGAAATGCCTCGGGTTATATCACGCTCAACTGGCATACTGCATCGTACAGTTTCTTGAAAAGGATCCATACCTTACCGAACCGGTAGTACGTGGATTATTGAAGTTTTGGCCAAAAACATGTTCGCAAAAAGAAGTTATGTTCTTGGGAGAGATCGAAGAGATATTAGATGTTATTGATCCCCCGCAATTTGTGAAAATACAGGAGCCATTATTTCGTCAGATCGCCAAATGTGTGTCAAGTCCGCATTTTCAAGTATGTGCATACATCACCTCGATATTCTGAATTTCAAATCGAATCTAATAAAATATTTTCTTCATATTTTAGGTTGCTGAGCGTGCGCTTTTCCTTTGGAATAATGAATATGCAATGTCATTGATAGAGGAGAATAACGCCGTTATTATGCCGATAATGTTTCCGGCGCTGTACAGAATTAGTAAAGAACATTGGAATCAAACGATCGTTGCCTTGGTTTATAACGTGCTAAAGACATTCATGGAAATGAACTCGAAACTTTTTGATGAACTAACAGCCAGCTATAAAGCTGAGAGACAAAAGTAAGTTTGCTGCCTGCATTCCTGCATTTTTTACACATTTCATGACGGTGAAATATTCTTATAACTTTGATGAGTGATGTCCGTCTGTTTATGGAATTGTCCGCCTGTTATGAATCGGATGATTGACTACAATTGCTCCGTTTATGTAGCTAAGATATTTTGAAATTGAATATATTAAAGTATTCCGCAATCAAAGACAGCATTTTCCCAATTTCTTATTATATATCTATTTTTTGATTGTACTATACTAATTTTTGCTTGCAGAGAGAAAAAGCGCGAGCGAGATCGTGAAGAATTATGGAAGAAGTTACATGAATTAGAAATAAATCGTGCAAAAAGCGGCAGTGCCGTTGGCACGGCAGCGGCTAATTCGGTGCTAGGAGCTGGTGGAAGTGGCGGCAGTGCCGCTGGCTCGCAACAAACCATCACCTCTTATCAGCAGCAACAATCGAATGCTAGCATGGTAAAAAGTGAAAGCAGCGGTGGTTCTGGTGACAACAATCCTGCCTTACTTAGCGGCGGTGCACAAAGCGGCAGTACTTCTTTGAACGCCAGTGGTACGAATGCATTTGCCAAAGTAAAAGCGGATAAAACAGAAAACTAAACGATGAGGCGAAAAAGAATGGGGAAAATTAAACAAACAAACAAGCTTAATAATAGCATAGGGTGGTGTTAAACCGTAAAAAATAATGCGTATGTAAGTAAAAAGAAAGAAGAAAAAACTTGCATTTGTGCGCCTACAACCCAGTGTAAGCCACAATGGGGCGTGAGCATATTATTAAGTAAACTTGGAGTCCCTATCGAAATAAAGAAAAAAAAACAAAAATAAACCAACAATTAAAAAAAAAACTACACCAACATGATCAAAACAAAAGCGTTTCACCACCATAATATCCGGCGTCATTACCAATGATAACAGACGACAGAACTATGTAGAAGCTAAAATGTTGATTATAAACAAAAATAAAAAAAAAAACGATGTCGGAGTTAAGAGCAACGGAATGTGGATGAAAGGCAAAACACTTACAATTGGGATCGTGGTATTACATAAACAAAAGGAAAGCGTATGAAAAGCATAAATATTAATATTATATTATGAATATAAAATACCTATTATTTTACAATTAAAAAAAAAAAACTAAATAAAATAATTAATACAAGTATATGAGGAGGATGAAAATGCAAATAAAATAGAGATGAAATGCTAGAAATTGTTACCTAACTGTAGTACAGCGAGTCTTTCACATTATAATGATACTACTAATTCTACATTTAACCAGCAACTCTGTGCTCTAATAGGAAAACTGTGCATCCTGTAGACATTCTACGTACTATGTATTCAGTATTGTATAGTTGGCGACGCAATTAAAGCGCAGGCGCATTTGCTAAAACACTCAACTGCGTTTAACAAACTATTTGTTTAATATTCATATGCCATGCCATTCACTAGGTTTCAAACTCACCGTTAAACACGTGCTTCTCTTTATTGGCCAATTGGGTTTTTATTTACATACATCTGTATGTCATTATAAATTGGTTTTGGTATGCAATTAAAAAAAATACTTCTTCGACAGCTTCTATGCAACCTTGTCTATTGATTGGGTTTATTCTTTTAACATAAAATACAGTTTTTCTACAATAAGATAAATATCTCGCGTAAACAATAGTGGTACTTATAAATGCAAAATAAATACAAATTGAGCAGTTAGCCACAGTTTCACACAAACTAAAAATGTTGAAATATTTAAAAATCTCGAATCCCGCGCATCGACGATACATTAAGAAATAATTATGTACAATCTATTTTCAAGTAAGGAAAATGTCATACACACATGCATTTAGTGAAAAGTGCGATTTGGATCGTTGTTATTTCGAAACTAAAGAATACCGCTATGTAAGTTTAAATAAGACTAAATCAGGAGCATTAAAAGTTTGAAAGAATTTTGCGTTTAAACGAACATTGAGAAGCTGAATATACATATGTTGTTTAAAGAAAGGGTTCTTGTAACTGGACCGACTGCTACAAAACTTACTGTATTTAAAACATATAATTCATAAATGCAAAAAAAAACTAGCTTACTAGTTTAAAAAACACGATGAAATTACACAAATAACCGTGCTAGCGTACATATAAACATAATTAAGCGGAAAATGTGGAGAACTAGAGCTGTGCGTGTGTATGTGGGTACGAGTGCTATAGACATTTTTAAGATCTATAATGTATTGACTACAGAAAAATTAAGGGAGCAAAATTTAACTAAATGCTAAAATTAAAAATATTAATATTACGCATATTATTATTACATATTCGTACATAAACATAGCATTGTATAAAGGGGCTTACTTGTTAGGAACGCGATTGTCTTGTTTTTTTGCTACCCTTTTAGTTGGATGCAGTTTTTCAACTGTTGGGGTCGTTTGACATGTTCCGGCTACTGGAACCCTATTGCCTGTTTCCCCGGCACAAAATATTTGTAACCGCCCCGCCTTATTTGAAAGCGTTGAGACTCGTTTCACATGTTCCGGTCGCCGGATAATAGGCAATTCACATACACTTGATACGTATGTATGTATACACATCTGTGAAATTTTCCGTTGCTTTCATTCAGGTGTGTATGTATTACTGCTACAAAGCTCGCGACATACTTGTATATTGTACTTACATACGTACATACAGTGTTCCACAAAAGTCGTCGTACAACAATAATAATATATCGATGGCTGAGTGGAAGATCGACCTATCTCGGCTGCCAGTTCGAAAACGCTCTATCTCAAAAAACTTTTCAAGAACGCCCTATTTCAGAATTTTATTGAAAAACACCCTATCTCAAAATTCCGTTCAAAAATGCCCTATCTCACTTCAAAATGTATTGAAAATATGCTGTTATAGGGCGTTTTTGAATCGGCAGCTGAGATAGGGCGTTTTTCAAACGAATTCTGAAATAGGGCGTTCTTGAAAAGTTTTTTGAGATAGAATGTTTTCGAACTGGCTGCCGAGATAGGTCGATCTTCCACTCAGCCATCGATATGAGGGTCAGATAGAAATTATTCTAAAAATTTTATAAATACAGATATTTTATCATATACTCGCAGCAATAAATTGCCTTGACCATACATATATGGTACTAGCAGATTTTAAATTAATTTTAAAAATTTACACGAAATATCCTTGTACAGCTAATTAATAGTCCGTTAGTTTAACACGTCATTGATTTATTTTTATATCAAACCCATTTTCACACAGCAATTTAAATTAAATTTAAATACGCTTTTATTAATAAAGATGCCTGAAAGGTATTGCTTTCATCAGAAGGAAAACTTTTTATTAACTTACACGCAGCACATGTGAAATAATCGTTCACAGAAATTGCGCAATTAGCTTTTTGCAGCCGCTCTTATTATCAAAGCCGCGATCGAGATATCGACATCCACAATATCATGGAAAAGCGATAATCGAATAATAATAGTAGTTTATCTACTACTAGTCGACACTGGCCATAGGGGTGTATATCTTCTTCGATGAGTTCAGAAACATCATATTCGGTTCAGATGAACACCAGCACTTTTGGAGGGGGCATGAGGACCCTTAAGCTGTCAATTATGACAGTTGAAGTCTCAATAATTTAAGACTGTGTACTCGTATGTACTCAAGTGAAGCTGCAGTCCAAAAAATCGACATTTATCGGAAATTTATCGGTATTCTCCATTTTGAAACGGAGATAGTAACGAAATAGAAACATTCGTTATCGCATTGTTAAGAACTAAATTAAAATGATTGTCCTTAATTAATCTTCGTTGTTTCAATATATTTTAAGAAATCGAAGTTAAATACG
>NW_023462968.1:0-16128 GCF_013731165.1 Rhagoletis pomonella | reverse complement strand
AGACTATGGTTTGGTGGTCGTTTACCGCCTTAAATAACCGAACGAAAGTGTTATGTCCATGAGAAGTTCCCTGGTGGCAAAAATGATCCGGATCTATAGTGAATGGGCCCTAGAACCTTTATCTTATAGTTGGTGGCAATTTCAAAATGAATGCGTATCCTTGTTCAACAGAAATCATTCATCATTAAAAAAATAAAGCTTCATTAAATTGCTTTTATTAATTTATATATTAGTATTTCGACAGGTAGTGGTTTGAGATTCGATCGAATTGTATGTAGGAGGGTTGCCACCTGTTTCAAAAAGCAAGTTCGGCTTAAATAAAGACAGAAAATTTAAATGTATATCCTGATATGGATGTCTGACAAAAGAGGTTGTGGTTTGAAAATATTTTGCAGAGGGTTGCATTCGATCGAAGGTCGATTCAATATAAGCAATAGGTTAAATAAAGTACTTCAATGTGAATATAAATCAAAATTGCTTTGAAGAAACTTTATTTTCAAACTGCATGTAGGAGGGTTGCCACCTGATTTTATAATTAAATTCAAATTGAATTAAGAGGATTAGATAATTTAAATATGTATCACAATTCAAGTGTCAGACGAAAAAGGTTTAGCGAGGTTTTGGTTTAAAAATAATTTTAACAGGATTTCCATCTATTTGAAAAGTCGAGTTAAATTAAATTAAATGAAATATTGAAATATTGGTGTCAAAGAAAGAAGTATTAAGAAAAATTTAGTTTCAGCATGTATAACATTAAACAGGGTTTCCACCTGTGTAAAAAGTTAAACTCAAATTATTTAATAAGTCAAAAGAATTACTAAAGTATGGGTATAAATTAACACTCGTTAAAAATATTTTTTTCTTAATTTTATTTAAGAGGGTTGCCATATGTTTTAGAAATTAAATTCAATTTGAATTAAGGGAATTTGATATACAATTTAAATATGTATCGCAATATGTGTGTCAGTCGAAAAAGATTTAACAAGGTTTTGGTTTTAAAATATTTTGAATAGGGTTGCCACCTGTTTTAAAATTATAATTTAGTTAAATGAAATATTAAAACATAACGTGAAACGAAGATGGTAAGATATCCTTAGTTTAAATATTAATAACGTTAAAGAGGGTTGCCACCTGTTTAAAAAGGTCAACTCAAATTATTTAATAAGTGAAAGAAATTATTAAAAATATTTGTATCAAATGAAATGGGTTTAAAAGGGCTTTATTTTTGAACTGTATTTAGGAGCGTTGTCACGTATTTATAAAATTAGGTTTAACTTAATTCATCACACATGAAATACGTAGGTATCACAATATCAGACGCAAGCTGATGGTACATACATATGATTGCAGTTAATGTGGATCTGCTTCTCTATTGCTAAGTATTAATATTTTGCAATTCATATTGATTTATTAAATTCAATTTAATACAATCAAAACGAATATTTCGTGTACCGTTTTAAACTTGAATGTGATCTTAATAATATCACGTATTCTACGTTTAAGTTTAGCGGCTGTGTCTCCGACACAGCCTGCAGGTCAAGACGAAGGCACTGGACTGATCCTTTTTAAATTTATTTTTATGATATTAAAGTAATTGGGTTTCTTTCCCATTAAATTTTTGTTAAACTAATATTTCCTCGCTTCATAAAAAATATTCGTTTATTAAATGTCGTCTAGCAGATGAATGTATGAACATATAGTATATATCTATCATATTTTTTTTAAGATTCAGCGATTTTAGATATTATTCCGACAGCATAAACTCGTCGTAGAATCTTCATTACGAACAGATTCAATGAAGGCTCTCTTCAAATTTCGAATTTACGTTCATAGTTATTCGGATTCAGTGATAGCATTTTCGTAGATTTCACGAAAATCGAGCCTCCGATGGATTCTGTGATAGCCCTGAATAATATTCTACAATCTCATAACCTCAGTTCAACTGCCCTTATTCTTTCTCTAAAATATAATATGATCACAATAAGCAGTACCATAATACAGATTTTTGACAATTGCTGAATTGTGAAAAATTCGAAGCGGCGTTACCCAATTTAAATTTTTGGTGAAGGGGATTTTATATCATAATTGATGATTTTATAAATATAAAAGTTGTATTATCCTTTACCTCTTAAAAATAATTAATATCTTATCTTAAAATTGTTTAAATTTCACATTAAATTCGATTATCTCGCCAAAATCTTTATTTTTAGATTGATACAATTTTAGTAAACATATTTTAAATTTTATTACTTTGGGACTCGTGGGCCTCATGACTTTTAGAGAAGTCAATATTTTCCATTCGAAGTATATTTTTGAAATATCGTTGTTTTTTTGGGTAGATATATAAATATTTTACTGTTAAATATTGGTGGGGGTGTGAAATAAAATTGATGAGTTATTGTTAGTATGCAAACGTACAACTACAATTATCAACTTATTCAGCATTAGTACTCTTCTCTTTCAAAACCAAAACGCGAAACGTTCGGTTATATGACAAGGTTTTGGACCCAGCGCTTTGGCCTACCAATATTAAAGTGTGTCCCTTTCAGTTTTTTCAACGAAAAGGGCATCCCAAAGATCAAACCTAGCCATTTCCAAAATACCCGTGCCAGCGTTCAAGAATTTGAAGATAAGCTTTCAAAATATGGGTGGCTTACGTACAAAGTCGGACGACATTCTCATCCGTAGCTCAGTTTCGGATTTTGACGTCATAATCTTCGTGGGGACTTGGTTAAATGCAAACTTTTTAGATAGTGAATATTTCAATCCGACCTTATTCAACGTTTTTCGGAAAGATCGGGATGTCAATAGTACAGGATTTTCCCGCGGGGTGGTGTTCTTATCGCAGTTCGGCGTTATCTTCATACATTTGTTGTCCCGCTCAGCGACAATGACCCAATATTAGATCAAATTTGTGTTTTTATCAAAGGTACTCCTGAATTTGGCTCTTTATATATATTGGCTTCATTCATCCCGCCTGGTAGTAATTTTAGTCTTTATAAAACTCATACAGATAACATTTCTTATTTGGTTCACAATGTGTTAACAACTAATCATCTATGTGTGTTCGGTGATTTCAATCTTCCAAATATTATCTGGTCTAATAATCTATCAAAATGGGGTCTTATACCAACGAATGTTAATACAGAGGTCGAATCTTACTTTGTTGATAGTATTTTAAGTCTTAACTTAGTGCAATTGAATTGTTTCAAAAACAAGCTTCATCGAATTTTAGATCTCGTTTTTGTTAGTGATAATATCAACGCTACTATTTCGGAATGTTACTCGCCGATCTTGCCTACAGACAAGCATCATGTTTCCGTGGCCCTCAACGTAAAGTTTTATGAATTTACAGGCACTAAAGGTGAAGAGACAATGGCTCTTAATTTCTCAAAGTGTGACTTTTCAAGGGTCAATGACTCTTTAATCAAAGTTAACTGGGATGAGCTGCTCTTGAGTTCCGCTACCTCGGATTGTTATTCTGCCTTTAGGTCTAAAGTGGTAGAGATTTGTCGCCAAAATATTCCACTAATTCGGAAAAGGCCGTACAAGCTTCCTTGGTATACACGAGATTTAAAAAAGCTCAATAATCGGCGAAATAACCTTCATAAGAGGATTAAACGATATAATACTCTCTACGCTTATACATTATATCTTCAATGTTCGAAAAAATTCAACTGCTTGAATAAATTTCTGTATAAAAATTACATTTTGGGCGTTGAAAGCAACATCAATCCTAGCCCTAAGTATTTTTGGTAGTTCATTAAGTCTAGGAAGTCTGCCTCTGGAGTTCCATCTGCGGTTTCCTGGGAAGATAGATCCGCTAGTACTTCTTCAGAAGTTGCTAATCTGTTTGCGGAGTTTTTTAATTCAAACTTCGTTTGTGATAATCATGACTCCAACTCCTACTTCTCCTTGAAAGATAACTCACCTCTGAACTTCGGCCTTTTGAGTCTGTCGTTAGAAGACGTTGAGGATGGTATCAAAGATCTTAAACCGTCTACTAAGATGGATGTAGATGGTATCTCCACTATCCTTCTTATAAAATGTCCTGCGCTTGCTTTGCTCCTCAAACTAATCTTTAACAAATCGTTAGCATCTGGGGTCTTTATTGACGACTGGAAACGGACGGATATTACTCCAATTTACAAAAGTGACAAAAAGGACGATGTGTCTAATTACAGGCCGATTTCTAAACTCTCGACTGTATCTAAACTCTTTGAAAGCATCATAAAGGAAAAGATGTATTTTGCTACGAAGAGTATAATCTCTCCACAGCAGCATGGTTTTGTTACTGGTAGATCCACAGTATCTAATCTCGCCCTATTTAGTGACTACTGTATTTCGACGTTTTCTGCTGGGAACCAAGTAGACTGTATCTATACTGACTTCTCAAAAGCGTTCGACAAAGTATCGCATAAAATCTTATTAGGTAAGCTTGCATCTCTAGGTTTTCATTCCGTGTTCCTAGATTGGTTGCGATCATATTCAAGTAATAGACGTTGTGTAGTGACTCTTGATGGTGTCTCCTCTAGGCCCTTCACTGCATCCTCTGGAGTTCCACAGCGAAGTGTATTGGGCCCTTTGCTCTTCGTCTTGTTCATCAATGATATTAGTAGCTGTTTTACCTTCGCTAAATTTCTTTTATATGCCGACGACATAAAAATATTTTCTGTCATTACCAACTCGGCTGACTCGCATATACTTCAAGCCGATATTAATAATTTAACCAAGTGGTGACGTATTTCTCACCTATTTTTAAATATCAAAAAATGCTTTAAGATCACCTTCTTTAAATTAGTTAATGCGTTGCCTACATGTTATTGCGTATCTGATAATGTTCTCCAACATGTTGAGGAAATCCAAGATCTAGGCGTTGTTTTCGATTCACGTTTTACGTTTACAAACCATATAAACTTTAGTATCTCCAAATCGTATTCTGTCTTAGGTTTCATAAGAAGAAACAGCTTAAACTTTTCAGATCCTTATACCTTCAAATTATTATTTACTGCTTTCGTTCGTTCTAGACTAGAATATGCTGCGTTCATTTGGTGGCCTTACTACCAATCCTCCATTGATAGAATTGAACGTGTGCAAAAAGTTTTTCTAAAGTTTGCTCTTTCTTCACTTCAATTTTCTAGTCCCATCCCGGCTTATGAGTCCCGGTTGCGAATAATTAATCTTAAGCCGCTGGAAAGCAGAAGAGCGATTTTGTCTTTGTCCTTCATGTTTAGTGTTATTAGTGGGGAGACTGACTGCTCCGATCTCTTGCATAGTATTAACTTTTTTGTTCCGACTCGACACTTACGTAATAACCATCCCTTTTATTTATGCAGATTCCGAACGAACTATGCGTGCAATGCCCCTACTGCTCGAGCTCTTCGCGATCTAAACGAGATCTCTAACTCCGTTGAACTTGATCTCTCAGTTTCTAAACTGAGTTTCGCGTCACAACTAAACTTCTACTTTAAATAAATAAATTTTATAAATTTTATTTCTTTAATTATCAATTAAGCTGAATTTTGTTAACTAGTCTGTAAGGAACTTTTGTATGCTCATAGACTCAATAAATAAATAAATAAATATATGTGGAATGGAATTGGGGTGCAGGGGGTGTGGCACATAAAACCGCACCCATTAGAAAGAGAATAGTCAAACTTTAAGAAAATCACCCTTCCTTTCTCCGACCCCTCTGCAGACCCCTAGGGATCCATTGGAAAATAGGATAAAATTAGCATTTTGACAGAGAAAATGTACTCTGGTTACGCCAACTACAGGATTTTTGCTCAAAATACCTTTCTGAGTTGTAAACCTTCGGCCGCGCTTAGAAAAAATAACCCTCATCAGTCCAACTCCGGCTACGCTGGCCCCAGTATCTTGTACAAATAAGTCCATATTTCAAACCGAATTTATTAATAAATTTTTATCCGAAAGTTTGAAATCTTTACTTGAAACTATCGTTTAATCGTTTGACAACATGCGTAAGTTAAAATTCATTGATTCGGGTTACGCGTTTAGAAACAATAACCCAGTATTATTGTACAAATAACCAAACCGTACCCAACAAAATACCTTTTGCTTATTCAAATTTTGATTCTAAGAACAAAATGTTTTTAAATAAACAAAAAGTTAATAAAAAAATTTGAAGGATTTTAGATATTCGGTATGGTAGCACGAAATGTCACAATCTGCTTAATTGTCAGGTTGTTAATTGGCGACGAAAAAGTGACAATGGAACTAACTTCTTTTTTGTATCATGGGCAGTACCATAATACTATAACTCAGTTTATATTCACCTTAATTTTTTATTAATAAAACATAGGGTGAAAAATTCATCAAGTGTACCAGGAAAAACATTTTATGGCAGCATTTTGTTCAAACTCTACCACGCTGTTGCTATGGTTATTGGTAACCAATGTTTAAAATAATTTTTTTCTATCGCGGTTTTTTGTTGAGTTATTCGTCTTTAAACAGGCGCTTTTTGGTGCAATAAAAAAAATGTTGTTGCATTTTTTAAACAGTGTACCATTTCTGTTTTTTTCGCAAATGGCTTGTTTCAATAGCTTATTTTCTAAGCCATATATAATTTGTATTGGGCTTTGCAAAAGGACTAAAAGTTTTTCATCATAGAACGCACTCGGGTCCGCCTTGAATTTTTGTCGGTAATAACACAAGTTAACAGAAATGAAAAAATTGTCCGACCAGCGACATTTTTATTTGGATTACAATGTAAAATTGCCCGCTCGAGAGAAAAATTTGTATCTGAACTATCAGTGGTATAGGAGATAAAACTTATACAACACCCATTTTGACGATTTTCTCAGTAGGGTTTGTGTGATTATTTAGAAAATAGTTCACCAAATTTCCCGGTTTTCGCTGACCAAATAACGGAGTTTTAAAGTAAAACCCCATATCTGAACAATGAGTTGTATGGAGTCTATAGGTTACAGTGGCCCGCTCTTAGTAATTTTTACTGCAAGTATTCTGTTGATAATGGGTGAAAATAGCGCGAAATTGCATGGTCCTAGTTGCATAAATGGAGGAGTTATAACGAAAAATCTCATATCTGAACAATCAGGTGTATGAGAGCTATATGTTACAGTGGTCCGCATTTTCCCGTTCCGACAAATGATTAATACACTATAAAACTAACTCACTTACCAAATTTCAGTCGGATATATCGAAAACTGAGAGGCTAGATTGCATACAAACAGACGGACATGGCTAAATCGGCTCAGCTCGATGTTCTGATCATATCAGTATACATTTTCTTCTTCTTTATTGGCGCTGTAACCGCCTAAGCGATTTTGGCCGAGTCCAAAACAGCACGCCAGTCATTTCTCTTCTGTGCTAACTGACGCCAATTGGAAATGCCAAGTGAAGCCAAGTCCTTCTCCACCTGGTCTTTCCAACGCAGAGGAGGCCTTCCTCTTCCTCTGTTACCAGCATCGCGGCCCGCGTTGAATATTTTCAGAGCAGGAGCGTTTCTGTCCATTCGAACGACATGGCCAAACCAGTGGAGCCGCTGAATTTTAATTCACTGCACTATGTCTATATCGTTGTAAAGCTCATATAGCTCATCGTTAAATCGTGTGCGATATTCGCCATCACCAACGCGTAAAAGTCCGTAAATCTTTCGCAGAATCTTTCTCTCGAAAACTCCAAGAGCCGCCTCATCAGATGCTTTCATTACCCATGCCTCGGCGCCATACGCCGGCACAGGCATGATGAGTGACTTATAGAGTGTGATCTTTGTACGACGAGAGCGGACGTTACTTCTCAATTACCTACTCAGCCCAAAGTAGCACTTGTTGGCAAGAGTGATTCTCCGTTGGATTTCAAGGCTGACATTATTATTGGTTCCCAAATAAACGAAGTCGTCTACTTTTTCAAACTTGTAACTGTCAACAGTGACGTGGGTGCCAAGACGCGTGTGCTCTGACTGTTTGTGTGATGACAGGAGATTCTTCGTTTTGTCCTCGTTCACCACCAGACCCATTCGCTTTGCTTCTCTATCCAATCCTGAACAGAACAGAAGTAGCCCTTATTTTTACCGATAATATCGATGTCGTCGGCATACGCCAGCAATTGTACGCTCTTGTAAAGTATTGTGCCTGAGCGCTTCAGTTCTGCGGCTCTTATTATCTTCTCCAATATCAGATTCAAGAAATCACACGAAAGGGGGTAGCCTTGTCTGAAACCTCATTTGGTATCAAACGGCTCGGAGAGGTCCTTCCCTATTCTGACGGAGCTGGTATTGCTCAACGTCATTTTACACAGCCGAATTAGTTTCGCGGGGATACCAAATTCAGACATCGCGGCATAAAGGCAACTTCTCTTCATGCTGTCGAAAGCGGCTTTGAAATCGACAAATAGATGGAGTGTGTGATCCTATTCTCGCGGGTCTTTTCCAAGATTTGGCGTATTGTGAATACCTGATCTATGGCGGATTTTCCAGGCCTAAAGCCACACTGATAAGGTCCAATCAGCGCGTTAACGGTGGGCTTCAGTCCTTCGCACAATACACTCGATAAGACCTTATAACCTATGCTTAGAAGGCTGATTTCGCGGTAGTTGGCGCGTATGGCGGGGTCGCCTTTCTTGTGGATTGGGCAGAGCACACTTAAATTCCAATCGTCGGGCATGCGTTCATCTGACCATATTCTGCATACGAGCTGATGCATGCACCTCATCAGCTCCTCGCCACCGTACTTGAATAGCTCAGCTGGCAGGCCGTCAGCTCCAGCCGCTTTGTTGTTTTTCAGCCGCGTAATCGCTATTCGTACCTAGTCAGGCGGTGGGACAGCTACTCCATCATCATCGACTGGGGACTCGGGTTCGTCTTCTTCACTACTTTCAGCGCAGCTGCCATTCACTAGGTTGTAAAAGTGTTCCCTCCACAATTTAAGTATATTCTGGACACCGGTCACTAGGTCTCCATTGTTGTTTTTACAGGAGTTCGCCCCGGTCTTGAAAACTTCCGTAAGTCGCCTAACCCTCTGGTAGAATTTTCGGGCGTTCTTCCTGTCGTGGGCGTGCTTCCTTCTTCAGTTCCCTATAACGGTCCCACATGGCTCGCGTTGCGCCCGATCGCAGCGTGGCCCTCTAGGCGGCATCTTTTTTCTCTGTGGCTTCTTGACATTCCTCATCGTACCAGTTGTTTTTTCGGGCTCGCTGAAATCCGAGTGGCGAATAAATTGGCCGTCTGTTGTTGGGCGCACATTTTTTGCTGCACAGAGGCGGGTGCGTATCTTGGCTACAACAAGATAGTGGTCCGAGTCGATGTTTGGCCCTCGAAGTGTACGTACGTCTAAAACGCTTGAAGCATGCCTTCCGTCTATCACAACATGATCGATTTGGTTTCTCGTTTTTCGATCTGGAGACAGCCATGTAGCTTGGTGGATGTTCTTATGCTGGAGCCTAGTACTACATATTACCATGTTTCGGTCCCCGGCGAAGTCGATCAGCCTCAGTCCGTTATCGGACGTTTCGTCGTGGAGGCTGAATTTTCCGACAGTGGCGCCAAAGATCCCTTCCTTTCCCACCTTGGCATTAAAATCGCCAAGCAAGATTTTGACATCGTGTCGGGGGCAGCGCTCATATGTACGTTCCAAGCGCTCATAGAAGAGATCCCTGGACGCCTCATCCTTCTTTTCCATCGGGGCATGGGCGCAGATGAGCGAGATATTGCAGAATCTGGGTTTGATGCGGATTGTGGGTTCGTCCACCGGGGTGAACGCCAGTACTCGGCGACGGAGTCTCTCTCCTACCACGAATCCAACACCGAATTTGCGCTCCTTTACGTGGCAAGACGTCGTGTAGTAGACGTCGCAAGGCTTCACGCTTACTTTTCCTTGCCCCGTCCATCGCTTTTCTTGGATGGCAGTGATGTCAGCCTTTGTCTTCCCGAGGACATCAACCAGCCGGGCAGAGGCACCTTCCCCATTAAGGCTCCGGATATTCCAGGTGCATACCCTTAAATCATAGTCCTTTATACGTTTGCCGTGGTCGTCATCAGAAAAAGGGGGTCTCATCCGACGCTTTTTAGATTTTTTCATTGGGCGGGGTTTTAACGTGGCGGGACCCAAACCCAACGCACGCGAAGTTTTACGCCTTCTCACTTTAGCTCGCTCCCAAACGGGTGTTTGGTTGCTACCCAGAGGATACGTGGATATAAATATCCGGACGTTGTGAGCTGCGATTTTCTGGTACTTACAAATATCGGACCATAGTTATAATACCATTTCATGCTCATGAAAGGTATGATTATCAGATTTCAAATCGGTTAAGTACGTGACAAAATATAAATTTAACAAGTAAGAAAGTCTAAGTTCGGGCGGAGCCGAACATTAAATACCCGGCGCAAGTATTAAATATATGTTTTTTCACCCTTCCGAAACCTTCCGCTAGATGGTAAGCCGAGGTGTATCAATTTTGAGTAAATTAGCGTCCTTCAATTTCGAAATACTGAAGTTTCAAGCATTTCTTAAATTTACCGTTATATGAGAATCGGCCGTTATTTTAGTCCGATTTCAATAATTTTCAACGTTTTGCTTACACGTGGCAAGTACAATAACCATACCGAGTTTGGTACAAATTGGTAGAACGGTTACTGATATACTTATATGTGATCATAAGTGGGCGGTGCCACGCCCATTTTCCAAAATTTTACCATAAACGTATTTCTTGGTAAAGAATTGTTGCAAGCATCAATTTTGAATAAATTAGCTTCAATCGAAGATTTTGTATTTCTCTAAATTACCGTTATATGGGATGTGGGCGTGGTTATTGTCCGATTTTAAAAAGTTTCGGCGGTTTTTTATGCTGTACCAAGGCCAACAACTGTGCCAAGTTTGGAAGAAATTGGTGCAGCGGTTACCAAGATATACACATGTAACCATAAGTGGGCGTGGCTACGCCCATTTTCCAGAAATTTATAATATTCTTATTTTTCGTCTAAAACTTATTATAAATATCAATTTTGAGTGAATAATCTCCAGTAGTTACTAAAATATCGCAGTTTTCGTATTTCTGAAAATTACCGTTATATGGGAAGTAGGCGTGGTTATTGAGCGATTTTAAAAATTTTCGGCCATTTGGTATGTTATGCGAAGGCCAACAACTGTGCCAAGTTTGGAAGAAATTGGTGCAGCGGTTACCAAGATATACACATGTAACCATAAGTGGGCGTGGCTACGCCCATTTTCCAAAAATTTATAATATTCTTATTTTTCGTCTAAAAATTATTGTAAATATCAATTTTGAGTGAATTATCTTCAATAGTTACTAAAATATCGCAGTTTTCGTATTTCTGGAAATTACCGTTATATGGGAAGTGGGCGTGGTTAAAGTCCGATTTCGCCCATTTTCAATACCAACCTACCTTGGATTAAGGGAAACCTACGTACCAAATTTCGTTGAGATATCTCAATTTTTGCACGAGTTATCGTGTACACGGACAGACGGACAGACGGACAGACGGACGGACGGACGGACAGACAGACATGGCTTAATCGATTTCTTTTTTCATCCTGATCATTTATGTATACATTTGTCTATATCTATCTCGATTCGTTTTGGCTGTTACAAACAACCGTTATGTGAACAAAATTAATATACCCTTGTGCACAAGTGCGCTCGGGTATAAAAATTTTCTGAACTTCTTCCCAGCGTATCTATATATAATTGCTCATTCCTACGACTATGAGCTATATATCAAATTAAAGTGCAAGCTGCAGTTGCAATTGACTGTGTTTGTCACAAAAGTAAAAAGTGGCCGAAAAGTTGATAGTGAGCAATATAATCTATTGAAAAATATTAACCAATTTTCCGTGGAATTGAGATCCTGAAAAGGTATTAGGTATTATTAATAGTTTTGAAAAATATTTCACGAAAGCAAACAGTAAAGATAGTTGAGGCCACTTTCTTTTTTAAACACCTGGGATATTCCTGACCATTAAAAAGGACCCTGAATAACGGCAAACCTGAAATCTTTACAAATTTGTTGATGTGATTTTTGAAATGAACGATCCAAAATTAGCCAGTATACATATTTTAAAATTTTTAAAATCAGTGGCTAAATTTTTGTACCGAAAGGATTAAGAAAGCTTTAGTTTAAAAGTGTGATACTAAATGCTTTTCGCCATAAACGGCGCCAATTTTCAGTGATTATTGCGTTTCAGATTACGACTAATTTGGACTATACCTTAAAGCTGACTGTTTTCTCACGGCCCACTGTACGAAGCTTTGAGTAGAGTAAGGTCCTTTAAGAACTTAAAAATTATCCTGGGCTATCAGTTATCTAGCAGCACAAGATTTATTCTTGTCTTTCACGAAGTTCTTTAAATAAATCTTGAGCTAAATACTGAATTATATTCATGAATATCACGTTTTATTATATACTAGCTGTTACCCGCGGGTCTCACCCCGCGCCAGAAGGAATTAAAGGGGTCATGTGACTTGTGGTTCCGAAGTTATGGCAAAAAATTCCAAGCCTATGTTAAGTTCTACGCCCCCTTTACAAACTCATTTATATATACCTTACTATAAGCACCTTCCATAGATATGTCTGCATACCAAATGTTATGTTTCTGTGACTTATGGTTCCGAAGTTATAACTGGTAAAATATTGAACGCCTTTGGGATTTGCCGCCCCCTTTCACAGTCTTATTTATATATATACCTTACTACATATAAGCACCTACCATAGATATGTCTGCATACCACATTTCAAGTTCAATGACTTATGGTTCCGAAGTTATGCCTGACTAAAAATTCCACGCCTATGTTATCTGCCACGCCTCCTTTTACAAACTCATTTATATATACCTTAAGGTAAGCATCTACTATAGATATGTTTGAATACCAATTTTCCGAAGTTAGAGCTAATTAAATAATTCGCGTCTATGGGAGGTGCCACGCCCTCCCATGAGTATGGAAATAATTTTATTTATCGCGACAGCAAGTTCCAATGCTCTACCACAAATATTTCAAGAGATATACAACATGAAAATATTAGTTAGTATAGGAAGTGCTACGCCCTCTTTTCCAGTACTACCCATTTTTCTCTATGCCTATAACCTTCCTGGGGTAAAAGCAAATAAGTGTGCAAAGTTTCGTGCGATTCCATGCCGCGGTTCAGAAGTTATAAGGTAATAAACAAACAGACATTCACATTTATATATATAGATTTAAATTTAAATTTCTAATATTAGTAAGAATTTCTTTACTGCATTCACACGAATTTCGGGGGTTACTACTAGTTTTAATATATTGTCAGTTTAATTTCTTATAAGATTTACCTTTAGGTTTATGCAGCATACATCGAAAATTTGTTTCAGAGAATCAATGTGAAATAATTGCAGAACCGATTAACCGGTTTGCTCAGCAACCGAGACGTCTGCTTTTTAAATAATTTTTTTAAAACAAATCGGCAAATACATATCGTCTCCGCATACCAGAAATGAGTGGTCCACTTGCAAAGTGCGCTATGTAAAATTTTTTCGATTTTTAGTTTTTAGTGGGTAACGTATCAGTATTTAAAGTAGTTTCATGTCCACTAACAACACAGTGAAAAATCCTTTTATATTCTGAAAAAATAGCATTAAATGTTAACTCTTCTTGCAAAAGTCGCTATCATACTTATTTAAAAATTTTCAAAGTCTCCATCTTCTGATGAACTTAGAAAACTGCTTTAGGTCGTATAGACTGTTAATGTTATGTTATGTCATGTTGTGTTATGCTATAATTTTCAGGTAATAAAAAAAATATTCAATTTAGATGGTACTTGTTGTCGTTGTCGTTTTTTAACCGACTTCCAAAAAAAGAGAAGGTTATCCGTTCGTCGGAATATTTTTTTTTATTTTTTTTGTTATGTATGTTACCGCATAACTTTGGACCACGTCAACCGAGAATTCTTTTTGAATCGGAAAGGTAGTGTCTCAGAGGTGGTCCCATACTAATCTGGTTAAGATCCGATCATCAGATCATGAGATATATACATATATTTTTTTTTTTTGCTAAAAATTACTTGTTTAATTTATGGCTTACTATTATAAAATCACATAACGCTGTTTGCAAGTGGACTACTAAAATATTAATGTGTAAAGAGGAAAATATTGGGAAATCAAATTGGAAAGTTTTTTTACGAGACTTAACTCTGCATTCATGTAATTGACATTGTGAAATATGTGGTTTCCGTGTACCCATGTTATTCTGGGTTTTGGTATAACATATAACATCCAAATGTTAATCAAGTCAACCCATTAACTCAAAATTGGTAAATTTGCTCATTCATGTTTCATAAGGGTGATGATATGTATTTACTTCACATTTATTAATTTTTATACACCTGTTCTACATATTTTTGTAGTAAGAAAATAGGAGTCATATTTCCTGTTAATATTCTTATATTTGTATGAAAACAAGTCAATAAAATGTAAGTTTAGTACTACTTGCGAAACTAAATTTATATTTTTCTATTAGTTAAGAATGTATTTTCAAATGGAACCATTTAGTTACACATATCGCACACCGTCTTCAAAAGAGTCACAACTCAAAATTTGGCATTTTTGAAATTATACGCTAAAAATGTACACAGAGCTTTTATTTACCTTTCAGCAAAACCTGGAGCAAATTTTTGTTATAATTTGTTAAAAAAACCTAAGATAAAGTCGCCATTGCCCATATGATTAGCATGTGCAACGAAATAGTTTTTCGTATTTTATGACGAACGTATTATTTTGAACGAACGTATTATAATGAGGATTAATCAATCAACTACATTAAAATTTTGAAATAAAACTTTAGAGGGATTTTTATATGTGGATTATGCGACTTTAAACATGCAAATTTCAGCCCTATTTTAGAGTCATAAGTTTTCTTAAAATTCTTATCTCATGTCACACATATCGCACACCGTCTTCAAAAGAGTCACAACTCAAAGTTTGGTATTTTTGAGATTATGCGCTAAAAATCTACGCAGTGCTTTTATTTACCTTTCAGCAAAAGCTGGAGCAGATTTTATTTATAATTCGTCAAAAAAAACCTAAGGTAAAGTCGCCCTTGCCCATATGATTATTATGTGCTAAGAAATAGTTTTTCGCATTTTCTGACAAACGTATCATTTTGAGTTCTGACTCTTTTGAAGACGGTGTGCGATATGATAGAGAATCAAAAATTTCTGACATATTAGAACTTTTCCGTGCTTTTTGGTGGAAACCATAATTTTTTTCTCAACTTTTTTTTGCAAAAAATTTGCAATAAAAAAACGTTGCATTTTTTAACAGTGTATTTCGGTTTTATCGCCAATGGTTTTTGAGACCTGAAAAAAGTCAACTCACTTATACAATTACAATTCTTTTTAAATATAGTTAGCCAGCCACGACATTTTTGTACAAATTTTCATGAAGAATTATCCGCTGATTCCAAATACGAAATCGGAATTCAAAAAAGTAAAACAGTTCTTGAGATTTAGCCAAATTTCGAGTTTCTGAGATCTGGAAAAGTACACGCACTTAGTAACAATTTTCTTTGGGTGTAGTTGGCCAGTTTTTTCAACATTTCCTTAACTCTTATGTATAAAGAGTGGTACAAATCAGGGTTGTTGCGAATATTCGCATTCGCATTCGCAACCGCGGAGCATCCGCATTAATTCTAAGATTCGCTTTCGCATTCGCAATAATCAATGCGGAGCTTTTGCGAATGCGAATATTGTGCAAGTGCACTGATAAAACGTATATCTGGCAAACAAAATGACAAATTGTAGCCAGCATTTTTTGGCTGTATAGATGCTATGTTAAAACGGTTCCCCTACGTCCCCTTCTTTTGTAATTTAAAGTCAAAGAGTAAGATCCTTCAATAGGTATTTCCAGATAACCTTTACTTAGGTATGAATTATGTAAGTATCGAATATTATTTGTCAAAGGTCTATTGAAAAAACTGCGTGCATCGTTAGTACTTTTTCTACTTTTTCTTAGATAAGTGTAATTATTATTTTTTTCTCATAAAACTTATTATGATTAAGTTCCGTGTTTCCTTTTATTAGTCTTTCAGCTCGAAAAGAGCAACTCACATCGTCGCTCAATTACAAAATGCCGTAACTAACTAAAAATTCAAAATTCACTTTTT
>NW_023462967.1:13370-16132 GCF_013731165.1 Rhagoletis pomonella | reverse complement strand
CCGAAGGCCGCCTACGCAGAAAGAAGTTCTGCGCAAAAATACTTCCGACCCCCTTTTCCGGCCGCACAGAAAGGAGAATTCTACTTGGTAAGGGCTATAATCCCTAATCGCGGCCGAAGGCCGCCTACGCAGAAAGAAGTTCTGCGCAAAAATACTTCCGGCCCCCTTCTTCGGCAACACAGAAAGGAGAATTCTACTTGGTAAGGGTTATAATCCCTAAGCGCGGCCAAAGGCCGCCTACGCAGAAAAAAGTTCTGCGCAAAAATACTTCCGCCCTGCTTTTCCGGCAACACAGAAAGGAGAGTTCTACTTAGTAGGGGTTATAATCCCTAAGCACGGCCGCAGGCCGCCTACTCAGAAAGAAGTTCGTTTTCATGTATGCACTATTTCGGTTTTTGTCATATGCATTACTTCGGTTTTGAGTCGAAACTGTGCATGTATGCATTACTTCGGTTTTTGTCATATGCATTATTTCGGTTTTGAACCGAAACTGTGCATGTATGCATTACTTCGTTTTTCTCATATGCGTTATTTCGGTTTTCAAACGAAAGTGTGCATGTATGCATTACTTCGGGTTTTTCATATGCATTATTTCGGTTTTCAACCGGATCTGTGCATATATGCATTATTTCGGTTTTTTCATATGCATTACATCGTATGCACAGTTTCCATATGCACAATTTCAGGGTGCCTCTCAAAATATTGTGTATCTCCCTTGTTATGCGTGATAAGAAAATTATGTAAAATGCATGTTGCTTGTATAATTTTGTTGGTTGTTTCAACCTTTAGTTCAATTGGTCTAAAGTGTACACGCCATTTTTGTACAAGTATCCCAAATGCGTTTTCTACAACACGCCTCGCTCTGCACAATCTTTTGTTATATGCATTTTTGCATCCATCATTTATTACTTGCCTCTGAGGAAAAGGTTTCATGAGATTGGTCTTTAAAGCAAACGCTTCATCACCAAATAAAATGAACGGATTCGGTTCAGTCTCTTCTGGTAGAGGTTTACTTTCCGGAATGCAAAAATTTCCGGTTTCAACTCTTTTTCCTATGTTGGATTTTTCAAAAATGCCTCCATCGCTATTTTTGCCATAACCTCCTATGTCGACACATAAATAAAAACTTATAGTCAGCTCCAACAATAGCTAAAAGAACCACCGAAATTTTTTTTAGGAAGCAGAAATGTTGCGAACCAGTATTTTTTGGGCACTTTATTGTAACATGATTCCCATCGATACTTCCTATGCAATTTGGGAACTGCCATGCTTCGTAAAATTGCTCTGCTGAATTTTTCCATATGGCTTCTGTTGGCTGAGGCAGGTAAATGGGCTGCATACGTAACCAAATTGCTTCGCAAACTTCTTTGCCCTAACGGTAGTGAACCCGTGTCCAAATTGTAGAAAAGCTGAACCCAGTCGATAAAAATCTGAAAATAAACATGTTTTTGCTTTCAGTTTATTCTGTGAAAAAAAGTGGAAAAATTTGAGACTCCTATGCGAAGCACTTAAGGACTGCAGCAAAAAAAACCGGTCACGCGCACAGCGATATTAAACTTGGCAATGAGCAACGCATATGCAGTATTTTGAAATTCCGACCGAAGAAGAAATGTTAGATGAAGAACCGAGTTGCAGCTCAACACCATCCACATCAACTTCTGTGCGAAAACGTGGAAGCACTTCCCAGTCTGCTGTTGAGGATATAATTGATCCTATAAAAATAAGCGCAGCAGCACGGATCTAGATGGCACCGATCACATATTTCTTGGCTATTCTAAGACAATAAAAGCTTTTTCACTAAAGCGGCAAATGGAAGTAAAACATGAATTCGCCAAAATTATAATGCGACATGGGATTGATCATTTGGTAGAGCAAAACGAAAAAGAAAGTTGCCCGCAAACAGAAAGCAATTCAACAGAAAGTTACACACAGGATTCAGTGCTTATTTTTCAAACTTCGAAGATTAAATGACTCATATTTTTTAATCACCTGTAAACTTATTTTTAAATAAACTTATTACCTTAAGGCTATCATTAACCGCTCTTCTGCAGATATTGGCTCCCTCCAATTTGTGTGTTGCTTTGTAATATCAGTCCCTTTTAAATTTAGTATTTCATCAAAGCATTCAGGGGGCATGCGGAAATATTTATAAAATCTTTCTTCGTGGTTATGCAGTTGGGGCATCAGGCTGGAAAATTCACCATCTTCTTTTATTCTCAAATTTATGTCGTGAACCCATCCTCTTTTTCTAAAACATACCCTGCAGGGAAACCGTGGACTAGTGAATCAAATTTCTGGTTCCGTACTAGGTCTTTATTGCCAAAAAGGAACTAGTCCGATAGGAACTAGATCCTCCAGTCCAAAATCGGCGAAAAGTGGTACTTTTAAGAAACTAATTTTTTTCAGTTTTTTTCACTACAAATCTATATCTAAAGTGACGAATTTAGAAATGGTTCGGAACTATAGAAAAAGGGATGCAGAACAAACTAGATCCTATTTGTCGAATTTAGAACTATTTCGGAACTTACAAAGAATAAGGGATGCAGCGGGGGGCTTGTTTACTTTACATAGATATGTGTTCGGCGGCTTTTTCGTTCAAATACGCTTCTATGCTGTACTTCGCAGATGCTATTTCATAGTTTGGTAATACAAAACAAAGCTTTGTGTTAACATATTAACATCTTGGGGCCGTCTGGAATCTAACCAATAACAGCGAGCACCTCTGCAAAGTCAGCTACAGCAAGGTATGTAAACGTACATTT
>NW_023462967.1:0-8370 GCF_013731165.1 Rhagoletis pomonella | reverse complement strand
AATCGCAAACTTTTTGCATTTCTTTTCTTGGGCTTTTTACCCGCTTCCGAACTGTCAAGAACCCGAGTTTTAAATAAAATAGGCCAAACGATTAAATACAGTTTATTCAACACTTGCTTTGATTTTTATTAATGTAGGAAAAATAGCGATTCACAAATCAACCGTCCGCGTCTGCTGTTCGATACAAACTCTCTCTTTTCTGTCTTCTTCAAAACGTTCGTTTATTTTAAAATGCTTACATGGTTGCAGTTGAATGTCAGGGTCGCATGTGAAGGTATAGTAATTCAGTATGTATTAAATGTGTAGTATTCAATGTGAAGGTTAGTCTAATTAATATCATGTGACAAAAGTCAGTATGTTTTGTTTGAATAAGCTTTCGTTCTGCACTTCAGAGATGCTCTTTCATGTTACCAAGACAAAAAAAAATGAATTATCATTTTCACATGTTGCCTATATTGGGGTTCGAACCCGGACCTTCATCAAGCTAACACGTAACAGCAGGCATCTCTGCACCCTCAGCTACAGCCAGACATGTAAATGTACTTTCAAATGTTCAATTTGAATTTTGTGCAAGCAGCAAAGACGATTGTCCGACTTTGCATTTGATTCCAACTACTTCAAAATGCATTTGGTTTAAAGCACTTCAAATTCAGTATGTTTCTTTTGCAGATGTCTTTTCAACCAACTTAAAATTATTAGTATTAAATGCTGAAATAGTTAATTGCCGATACTATCGAAAATGTCGACACTATAGAGCTGCCGTGGTCATCGATAGTTTCGATAGTTAATAGTCACAACCATCGATAGTATCGATACTATCGAAAATGTCGGCACTATCGATAGTAGTTTTGATTGAAACAGTCCAAAAATTAAACATAAAAACTTTTATTGAAATGAGATCAGAATTGCTAAAATTTGTCGATATTTTTGTTAAGGAACAAAAGTTTATTAACAATTTTTGGCTTCAAGCAGCATCTTTATGTATGTATGTATGAGTGAAAACTATCGATAGTGCTTACAAAACCATCGATGTTTTCGATAGTAAAAACATCGATACTAGTGATAGTGCTTACTAAACATTTGGTTTATCTTAATGCGGCTGCTGGGTGATTATGAGGGTTATACTAGGTTCACATATAAGTCGATTATCCTCATTTTCGAGCTTAACACCCTAATCTGTAATTATAACAAGAGATTAGCCATATAAAATTCGTCCCTTGTTAATCTGTAATTATAAAATAATCTCAGATTTAACCGATAACTTTTCGGTGTCCATCCTAGTTTTATCGATTGTTTTTGCGAAAGAGAGGAGAAATGCCAAATGTAAAAGTAAACAAAAATGTACGCTAGCAAATAAAAGGGGTTTGTAAAGGTATTTTTAATAAAATGTTAAGTTAAAATATATTTATATTGCTTATTATAGAAGAAAAACGTGATCACGGTGGCACAGAGAAGAAACATAAATTTTCCTTGAGATGTGAGAATAACAAGCACAACAAATTTGACGGCTAATAATCTGAGATTTGCCTGTGTAAACGGGGTGATTAAAAAACGAGCTTTGATTGAGATAATATTGATATGTGAACATAGTTTAAGGATTTTAAGGCATTTGCTTATTTTGTCTGCTTACTCGTATCTGTAAACAAACTAAAGAATCGCATAGTTCATGTCTTCCTTGATTAAAAATTTAAATTTTAATTTTGCCTTTGCCTCTTTTTGCCTTTTTTGACTATATTGCCCTTTTCAGCATGTTCTGCCTTTTTAACATTTATCTCGTGTCGTCCCATTTTTTATTATTTTGTACAAATAGCCTGCATGCACAAATCTGTACCAAAGTACCAATCGCGTGAAACTGAACTAATATATGCAATATTATAAAAAAAATCCAACAGAATTTCGTGAAAATATCGAGATTTTTTAATTAGATTTCCTAGAAAGATTCTGAGTATGTAGTTTTGTATCCATTTTGTAACTTTTCAAACCACACTCTATGGTTAGTACCGGGCACCGAAATTGCGCATATGGAAACTGTGCATTCAGCCATTGTGTAACTGCCAAAGCAAATTTAGCCCAGTTCAACAAAGCTCGCCAGTCGTTTCTCTTCTGTGCCAATTAGACTTTTCATCGCTTTGGGGGCCTCTCGCTTTCTCTGCTACCACCAGCAGGTTCCGAGTTTAATACTTTCAGAGCTGGAGCGGCGGTGTCCATTCAACTCAAATTTGAGCACTAACCCTATGTAGAACGGACACAAATATAAAATCAGGAGCAAATGCCATTTTTCAACCCCAGCTCACCCAATTTCTGCCAGCGTTCACAGCACAGGATGTTGACTGGACAATTCGCCTCGCTAGATCTGGCCGATCCCTCATGTTTTACTCCAAGTAAAATAAACTTGGTGATAAGCAGCGATTTAATCCTGAAAATATTTCTGTCAGGCGCAAAAAATGTCTTCGATAGCTTTTTTGGATGGATTTTAAGTGGCCCAGTCCAAGCTCAAGTCTCAGCATTATCGACTCGAGTCGAACCACAACCCGAGGACTCATTAAACGACCTGTTCAAAAGATTTTGGCAACAAGGAGACGTTGTTGACCGCACCTAACCCTCGAAAGAAGACCAAGCTTGCGAAGCTCTATAAGAACATGACAACTAGAACATACGATGGTCGGTACGAAGTGCGCCTACCCTTTAAAAATGTTTTCCGAAATCTCTGGCCCCTGGACACTCGCAAAAAAGCCTGATATTAGAAAAACGTATTCAGACTTTTGAGAAGAATGGGTCACCTTAAATTTCGTGGAACCCACTACAGCTCCTGAAGTTATAAGAAGCGAATAAAAGGTGAACACACCAAAACTGCGACACTTTGGGAAGCTTATAACTTACCCAAAACGAATTCAATATTTTGAAATTCAAATACCATAAGCTGACCATGACCTTAGTTGGACGTAGAAGAAATTTCATTTGATTTTGATTCCTAGTTGAGTTAAAAATGGCAACCGAGTTAGAAACGAGACAAACCATTTTGCACGAGTTTATAAATGATCCGGCCTTAAGTACACGTAAAATTGCTAAAAAAAAAAAGATTGCACTATTCGACAGTTTGCAGGATTTTAATCGGTACAAATAAGGCCTGGCAGTTACGAGAAAACCAGGGAGCGGGGTTAGCATGGTCAAAGTGATAAAAACAGTGCTCGGAACGTCCTCAGTGCGTTTTCGCGAGATCCGAATATTTTGTCGCGTTATGTTGCAAAATGCGCACGGAGATCGCAGTTTTTCGTACAAAAGGTAAATCGGAAAGCTTCATTGAGATGTTCTACAGCTCAAACAGCGCCAGACCGAGGCGAAAAGTAGAATGTTACAGCGAAATCGCGCATTCGGAAGTTGTATAAATTCTAAATTAAAAAATACAACTGCATTGTTATGGACTACGAAACCTACTGTTATAAAAATTCAAAATATATTGCAGGTCAAGAATTTTATACTGGTGCAAGTCGTCAAGATGCCCCTGAAAGTTGTAAGCTGAAAATGAAGTCCAAATTTCCACAAAAAAACACATGGTTTGGCAAGCTATTTGTTCCTGCGGCCGTAAGAGCAGCCCTTTTTTTCCATCCGGGACAATGAATGATCAAGTTTATCGGGATGAGTGCCTCAAAAGGCGTCTTCTGTCATTTATCACCAGATAAGGAGTAGGCCATCGTTCTAGGCGGACATGGCAACCTGCCACGATGCCAAGGACACATTGCCGTGGTATAATGCAAATAACATCAATTTTGTACCTCACGACTGCAATCCACCCAATAGCCCAGAGCCACGTCCTATTGGGGAATATTAGTCAATTGTATAATATAAAAAAAAATAATTTCAAAGCCTTCTAGTTTGTTTCTGGTAGTAATTTCTAAGTGTCGCAGTTTTGGTGTGTTCACCCTTTAATATTTTTCAATTTACATTCGTTGCAAAGATGGAGAAAACTCACCGACTTGCCGATTTTTTGTTGCAAAAAGTAAGGTAGCCCACTTCATACAGTCAATCTTCCACGATTAGAAATATACGGAGCTGCCCTCCTATCGAAACTAATCTCTCAAACCCGGTCACAACTCTCTATCTCTTCTTCGTGAGTTCAAAATTTCGGGTTTTTTTTCGAGATTTTCGAATACCATGACCAAGGAACGGATTTTTATACTATGTCTCCATTAAAAGATCTACCTATTAAGATTTAATAAATGTAGTTGCTAAATCTTAACCGTCTCCATTGCCACAACGAGATATGTTTGACGTTCATATTTTGAAATATTTGACGTTTGATTATGTATGTTATTATAAATTTTTTTATATTTATATATTGTTGCGGACATTGAAATACACACAAAACGGTAAATAACAACATTTGCTGAAAGGAAAATTTTTGAAATTCGGTAATGGTTTGGGGAAATAAACTCTCTTCCTCATAAGCCGAAAATCCTATCGTAGGCCTTTGACATATCATGAAGACCTAGCTAGCAAAAATGACTGCCAATGCATTTCTTGAGTCGAATTGGGTTCTAGAGGATTTTTTGTGCAATGTTATCGAAGCAGAACCATTTTCTGAATTTTCTAAATTTTATGTCGTAGCGCGTAAAAGATTTATAGGAAGCGAAGAAGACTGCATTATATTATCATAAAACATATTTTCTGAATTTTTAGTTTTTTAAAATAATATATTCTTGATTTATTAAAGCAAAAGTTATGTAAATACTAATATTTTGGCTTTAAAACTAAACAAAATATAAAAACACCCCTAAGAATACGAAAATGCATGTTTTTTAAATCGGCTAGATTTCAATCTCCGCAACTGTATATTGAAAATACAAATGTCATTTGACTTATGGCATGTGAATAAGTGGATGCCACACCTAACAAATTGGATTTATTGATCAATATTATTGAATATTTAACGAAGTTTTAACTTAAATCTACTGCCTTTCGAGATTTAATTTTATATGACAAATCTCGAAAGATTTAACGTTAAATCTCGTCAGAGGGCTAAATCTTCATTTAATCTCGGAATGGAGACATAGCCTTAGGGCTTAAAAACCTATAAAAAAGGCAAAATAAAATATCGAAGTAGGCACGAAAAGGCACTAGAAATCGCAAAAGAAGCCACTAACAAAAGCCGAAAAATTATCAAAAAATACATACATTTATTTTAGAAATGTTTATTTTACAAATAAAAAGAGAAAAACTATGAACTAGTTTAATTATATGAACAATTTTTACTTTGAATCTCTGACTATTTTCTCCTTTCGAATTTTTAACTAACAAAACTTTAATCGCTATAGTTGTAGCAACATTGAACCTCAAGATGCTTTTCATAAGTTTTCTGGCAGCATTTTCATTCGATTTTGGCGAAGAAACCCCATTCGCTCGATGTGAGTTGAAACAATTGGCCCCCAATTTAAATATGGAGCATTTAAAACCTTCATATTATCAGGAATAAGGGCTTTTCCCTGGCCCTTTACAACTAAAGGCCAGTATGCAGCTCTCAAGAAACGGACAAGGAATTTTGAAATCTGATACTTCGCATCCTGTTGCCTCTCTCTTTCCTCAAGATGGATTGGACATATATTTCTGTTGCAAAAATGGGTCGCCTTGTGCTCTTTTTTTTTTTGCTTTTCTTGAGAGCTGCATACTAGCCTTTAAAGGAGAAAAGGCAAATATCTTAAAAAAGCAACATCAAATGTGTATATATGGAATCAGAGAAAGCTAAATCGTGGACATTCTAATCGAATCCACTCTATCTCTTGAGCAGAAAAACAGGCAATTTCCATAAATCCGTTCCTGATGATGACGAAAAAAATAATTATGTCTTCTTTTTTCGATAAATAATGTAAAAAAATATATTTTACCCCCAAAAAAAATATTGGGGTGTAAATATTGTATGGAATATTTATTTTTGAGGAAAAGCATTCTCGATTCATCTATATTTTGGTTTTTAATACGAACAATTAAATATCGTCTTTTTAAAAGTCTCATCAGGGAAGCCAAATCGTGGGGAATTTCCCCGATTTGCGGGGAATTTCAGTTTGCGCGGGGAATCGGGGAATGGACCGTTTTTTGTGGGGAATTTCAGCTCATACAATTCTAAGAGCTATAATAAAGTTTTAAATTGCCAAATATTACCGTTGATTTTTTACGAACGAATACATAATTTATGTTTATATGGTCGACGCTTGAAACTCGCACTTTATTATAATAGAATTGAGTGGGCTACAAAACTGCATACTTAAAATCCTTCTAGAGAATCTAATAAAAAATATCGATATTTTTACGAAAGTTGGGTGAATTTATTTTATTTTTTTCAAATACACATTGCGCAAAATTTGAAACTTGGATTCATATGGTATTTGTTCAAGAATGATGATTATAAACAAATAGCTCAAATTAAATAACAAAAAAAATTGGTGCGACTAAAATTCTTCGATCATTGTATGTATGTATGCAAATATTATACAAACATTTTTATACCTTTCATGAGCATGTAATGGTATTATAACTTTGGTCCGATGTTTGTAAGTACCAGAATAAGAAGAGATAGACCCATTAAAATTTATACTTAAATGGTCAGACTGTCGAGCTGAGTCGATTTAGCCATGTCCGTCTGTCTGTCTGTCTGTCTGTCCGGCTGTTTGTATGCAATCTAGTCTCTCAGTTTTCGAGATATCCGGATAAAAATTGGTAGGTGGGTGTATTTTTATAATGTGTTAATCATTTGTCGGAACCGGAAGAATCGGACCACTATAACATGTAGCTCCCATACAACTGATTGTTCAGATATGAGATTTTTCCTTATAACTTCTCCATTTATGCAGCTAGGAACATGCAATTTTGCAATACTTCCCATTATTAGCAGAAAACTTAGCGTGAAAATTACAAAGATCGGGTCACTATAACCTATAGCTCCCATACAACTGATTATTCAGATATAAGATTTTACGTTATAACTCCTCCATTTAAGTAGCTAGGAACATGAAATTTGGCACTGTTGTCACTCATTATCAAGAGAATACTTTCAGTGAAAATAGCGAAGATCGGGTCGCTTTAACCTATAGCCTCCATACAACTGATTCTTCAGATATGAGATTTTTTGCGATAACTTCCCCATTTATGCTGCTAGGAACATGACACTTCGCAATATTTCCACCCATTATCAAAAAAATACTTACAGTGAAAATGGCGAAGATCGGGTCGATATAACCTATACCCTCCATACAACTGATTGTTTAGATTCGAGATTCTTTGTTATAACTTCTCCATATATGCAGCTTGAAACATGAAATTTCGCAATATTTTCACCAATTACCAACAGAAAATTTACAGTAAAATTAACAAAAATCGGGTCACTGTAACCTATTTATATCCTCCATACAACCACATGTAAACAATCAGAGGTATGGAAGGTATACCTTATATAGCACCAATCTAAGTGATTTTTACTACTGTGTGATCGGTATGTAAACCAGTAACACAATTTAATGGGTTTAGACTCCTACATAAGATATATCGTAATAACTGGTATCCGAACAATCAGAGGTATAAGAGATAAAGCTTATAAAGCATAGAGTTTGGCAATTTTCTCAGTAGACTTTGTGTTATTATTTATAGAATAGCGTACGAAATTTATCTGTTTTAGCAGTCCAAATAAAGGAGTTTTATAGTAAAACCACATATCTGAACAATCAGTTGTATGGAGGATATAAATAGGTTTCAGTGACCCGATCTTTATTAATTTTACTGTTTACTTTCTGTTGGTAATTGGTGAAAATATTGCGAAATTTCATGTTTCTAGCTGCATATATGGAGAAGTTATAACAAAGAATCTCGAATCTGAACAATCAGTTGTATGAAGGGTATAGGTTATATCGACCCGATCTTCGCCATTTTCACTGTAAGTATTTTTTTGATAATGGGTGGAAATATTGCGAAATGTCATGTTCCTAGCAGCATAAATGGGGAAGTTATCGCAAAATATCTCATATCTGAACAATCAGTTGTATGGAGGCTATAGGTTATAGCGACCCGATCTTCACTGAAAGTATTCTCTTGATAATGAGTGACAACAGTGCCAAATTTCATGTTCCCAGCTACTTAAATGGAGGAGTTATAACGTAAAATCTTATATCTGAATAATCAGTTGTATGGGAGCTATAGGTTATAGTGACCCGATCTTTGTAATTTTCACGCTAAGTTTGATAATGGTGGAAGTTTGATAATGGGTGGAAGTATTGCAAAATTGCATGTTCCTAGCTGCATAAATGGAGAAGTCATAAGGAAAAATCTCATATCTGAACAGTCAGTTGTATGGGAGCCATTAGCGCACACAAGGGGTGGGTTTTAGGG
>NW_023462966.1:0-16136 GCF_013731165.1 Rhagoletis pomonella | reverse complement strand
AAATTTACAACAAAAACACTACAATTAATGCCGTAGTTAACTTTTCCAATTGCGAAAAGTGTAGTGCTAACTTGACACACGTGTTGTAGTATCTATTCTGGTTAAGCAATAAGTTCGCAGCTGGTAGTTGGAAGGCGCAGGTCTTAATAATTTCTTTTGCAGTAGCTAGTCGGAGTCTGTATTCGGTTGGTAATTCTGCTGCCATGTGGTATAGAATGTGTACTGGTGTTGACTTTATTAATCCTAAGCATCTTCTTATATGTTTATTATTACAGGTTTTGAGTTTTGTCAGTGCAATTTTGGACACATTGGAAAAAGATGATGCCGCGTATTCCAATTTGGATCTTGCAAAGGACTTATAAAACTGTAGCGCTCTAGCTGATGAGATTCCAAATGTACAGCCACTCAAAGTTTTGAGGAAGTTACACTTCTGGTCGATTTTATCCGTGATTTCTTTTACATGCAGGTTTGAAGAGTTGTTTTTGGTGATGTGTCTGCCTAGATATTTTATTGTTGTAGTGCTATATTATTAATTTGAATATTCAGTGATTGTTTTCTATTGTTGAAGTGTATTGTGTTGCTTTACGTACATTAATTTTTAGGTCTAATCTAGTACATATTGATGTAAACTCATCTAATTTAGTTTTGAGTTGTATTGTTGCTATGTCGAATGAGTTGCTGGTTGAGATCAAAAAGAAATCATCAGCAAACTGGAATAACATGGTATTGTCATCAGCTATGGAGTGCAGTTCGGCTGTATACAAGTTGAAGAGTATTGGGCTTATACCGCTTCCTTGCATTAGTCCCTTATTGATCTCAATCGTCTTTTCATCAAGATGTAGAATTCTTCTATTGAGAAAATTGCTAATCCAGTTAATAATTGCTTGTGGGATTTGTAGGTCTGTAAGTTTGTTCGACAATTTGTCAATGTTGATGTTGTCATATGCTTTTTCCAGATCTACACATGCTCCTACAACGTGTTTGCCGAGACTTTTTGCATGTAGTACCGAGTTGATGACATCATTTATGCATTGTGAGGTGGATCTTCTTTTACGGAATGCATATGTTCTTGGTGGTAAATGATCGTGTAATTCTGTTTGTCGGTCTAACTGGAGTTTTATCATTCCTTCCATGATTTTATAAACTGTCGAAAGTAGTGCTATTGGCCTATAATTCTCGGTGTTAGCCGGGTCTTTGCCGGGTTTTAGTATTGGTATTATTTTTATGTGACGCCATTGTTCCGGTATTTCCGCTTTGCTCCAAATGCTAGTTAGGATCTGAAATAATTTTTCTTTTCCTTCTTCCTGTAGGTTGTTTAGCATTCTGTAGGAGATACCATCCAGTCCTTTTGCGGAATCTGGATTGCGGTTTTTTAAAAAGGTTTTAAAATTTTCTAAGGTCATTTCCTGTATGTAATTTTCACCATCTCTTCTGTTGTCGAAGTTAGTATTAATCGGGCTAGGGTTCAATGCTGATGAATGATTAGTTATGTGTTTAAGGTAGTGTTCTTTCTGTTCCTGAGTCCAGTTGTTGTTTGTGCGTTTAATACATCGATATTTCTTTAGACTATTAATTTTTTTCCACATTGTTTTTGTGTCTGTTGTAGATGATACCTCATCCAGTAATTGATTGAAACTTTCTTTTTTTTGTTTGGTTATTTCTGAATTTAATTTTGCTTGCATATCAGTCAGGATGTTAAGGTTTGTTACTGATCTTGCCTTTTCATATTTCGCTCTTGCATTGTTTCTTAGTCTGTATAATTTGTCAATTTCATTATTCCACCATTTTTTTGGTTGGTATTTGTTATTTTCATTAATAGTTATGGTGTTATTTTTGGTTATGTTTTGAAATGTTTTGTTTACTTCCATTAAGCTATTTCCGATTTTTGTTTTAGAGATTTCTGCATTGATTTTATTGGTTAGGAATTTAATTTTGACGTTTTGTTTTATCTTGTATTCTTGGTTCAGTTCTATTATAATAGGGTAATGGTTGCTTTTTGTAATTTTAGACGTAATTGCTTTCCAGTTTATATTTATCATATTTCTGTTGCAGAATGTGATATCCATATGTGAGGTGTAATCATTGAGTCGATATGTAGGGCTTCCATCATTTATACAATAGAATCCGAAATCTGTAGTTAGACTTTCCAGACTTGCGCCTTTTGCGTCTGTTGAAACACTTCCCCATGTGGTCGATTTGCTATTGAAATCGCCTCCGATAATTGTGTTGTAATTTAAGTTCTTAGCGAGATTTAGTAATTTTCCAGTTTCATTTTTTAGTTCTGTGTTCGTCATATCCGGGGGGTAGTATACACTAAATAGGTTAAAGTTAGTTTTTAAATTAAGGGTAGTTATTCCTATTATATCCGCCATCGTGTTGTAGTTAATTATAGAAAATTTTATATTCTTACGTATGTATATCCCAGCTCCACCATAACCGTCATCTCTGAATTTTCCCACAAAGTTATATTCTTTTAATGAAGTCAAACTGTTATTTTTAATCCATATTTCACTAAGGATCGCTATGTCTATGTTTTTGTTAGATAGTGTAATTTCGAGCAGATTTTTATTGTTGATTTTCTTTAAGCTTTGTATATTGTACTGTAGAATTTTCATGTTATGTTGGTATTGATTTTCCATAAGTCCGTATTTACGTTCATCTGTTTTATGCCATCTAATAGTTTTGTCAGCATTTCGAATTGTGTTCTATCTGTGTTGTTGATTGGGTTATTCGTTAAATAGTTAGTAATATTTGAGTTCATTTTATTGATAATGTTCTCTTGTTTTTGGAAGTGTGAAATAAACGTAGTAGGGTATGCGAGATTACTAGGATTTCTGTTTTGTGTATCCTCCTGGATAGCTTGTTGCCATTCGTTCATTGTTTTTTCCGCGTTATTCTCTTCCCTATTTTTATTTATATTTATTTTTGCTACCTTTCTGAAAGAGTATTGATGATGAATAAACTTTGCTGCTTCCATCGTATTATTGTAAGTCTTTCTCTTTGCAGTTTTTGGTAGCTGTGGGAATTGGTTGTCAATTGTGTCGCTGTCGTTTAATATTTCATACCTGTTTCCAAATATGCTCGCGTATTTTTTTTTTGCCTCACTTGCTGCTAGGTTTTCCAGGGTCATAATCCTCTTTATTGTATAAGCTTTAACTCTAGCTGGGCAGTCTTTATCAGTGGCTGTATGCTCACCTTCACAATTTGTGCATTTTTTCTGGTTTTGGCATTCAGTGTCCTTACCATGCGATTCGCCACAGATCGGGCAAATTATGTTAGGTTGCTTGCAATGTTGTGCGAAATGGCTGAATCTAAAATACCTGTAACATTGGGAAAAAGCTATGTAGGGTTTTACCTGTAGTTTTGTATAATAGTAGGTTACTTCAGTTGGGATTTCTAGCCCCTCAAATATCACCTTCACCCTACGAGTGGGGAATTTGTCTTGATTTATAGTTCGCATGACCCTTATTATTTTTTTTATTTTCACTGGTGATGATATCTCATTGATCAGCTCTTCTTCTGTGATTTCTGTGGGTATATCAAATAATATACCCATTTTTGAGACGAAATGCGCAAACATTTTTGCTTGGTATCCTTCATGTGTCGATTTAGTCATTTTGTTAGCCGTTTCTGCGTTCTTGAATATTATTTTGCACCTTCCGAATCCAATTTTGCAGATGTCTTCGACATCTTCAATTTTCTTCGACATCTTCAATTTTCTTCGAATTTATGTATCTATTAACGCTTATTACATTAATTGGAGTTCGCGTGTCATTATTATTAATTTTGTCTATATAGACAATTTATGGGCCTTTGTGGTCATCGTTGTAATAAAATTCACTCATACCTGCGTTACTAGCGTCTCTATTTCCATCTTGTTGAGTTAATGTCGTGTTTGTTTCTATTTGCAAATCTTCCTTCCATTTCTTTGCGTTTCCTTTCATCCGAGTCCTACTACTGCTCCTGCTCCTGATTGCTGAGTTGGACAAGGGCCTCTCCTGGCCCCCGCCATTACGACTCATTGTAGTTTAGTGTTATTAGTTTTTCTGGATTTTTGTTTTACAGAATAGGTAGAAGTAATTGTTAGATAAAATTGTTGAATTATCTTCACAAAAAGTTGTCTTTTATGCTTTTTAATAAAGATTTTTAAATGTTTGCAATTTAGCGTCGAAATTTTGTGCGCGTCCTCAGAGTTGCCAAAAAAAAAAGTAACTATCACCCCTATGCTGTAATCCGTCGTAGATTTTGCTACGAATCGTAAAATTGGTATGCTGAAATCTGCGTTGTATCGTAATTTCGATAATCGTAGGCCATATTCGAAATTCGTAAAGTTGTTATGCCTGATTCAAGGCGAATCTATACAAGGTGGTGTTATCGGATCCGCTGATTTCACGGGGAATTTGTACCTTTTGTCAAAATCATGTGTGTTGTAATTTGGCTTTGTACCAAGAATGATAGAATACAAGATTGCGCCGTCCTGGGCGTTAACATTTGTGTACCACAAGTAAAAGAAGAATATAGCGAAAAGAAGAACGAGTTGAAACAGCCAAAGCAGTTCACTTTACTGCGAAAAACGTGTTTTAATTTTGCTAAATGCGAAATTATTGCATTTTTCACCTAATCTATTAAAGAACAGTGAGCATTGTGGTGCACTCCATTGCTTTGCAATTAAGGCTGCTGCAGAAAACTACAGCAGCATCTCTGCGGGACTGATTAGTTAACTTGCTAATGGAGGCTGCGTGGAGCAGAAACAAAATCAATGTGAGAAAATGCTGTTAATATAATAGAGAAACATTTCGGGAACGGCTTTGCAGTGCCCTATGTACACAAAATGCAGCGATTCGTCCCAGCGCTACACTTGCATCTACGCAGTCTTCAACTCAAAAATCACTCACAAATTGCAAATTAACACGATTTAAACTGATTTTTCACTTATAATTCAAATTTCTCTTTCGCTGATTTGTAAACAAAGGTTTATTTACAAGTTACCACAACTGTCAAAATCGGCAAAACCAAGTAGCGGTATCACTGACGACGCCACCTTTGTTCGCTGCACCGTGGCTTTGTACTAATTGTCAAGGAGCGTATAGTTTGTTGTTGTAATTTTTGTTTTAGTTCTGTTAACACCACCTTGTATAAATTCGCCTTGGCCTGAAACGGACGTAGCTGTCATTTTTATGTATTTGTCGGAAATTCGTGTCGGAGCGAAACAAATTGTTTTAAAATATCAATAAAAGAAAGTGGCCCCTATTATGAGTTGATTCGATCCTCGACTGTGATCGAAAGTGCTGATCGAACGAATTTTCATTTGGTATTATGGCGCTCATTCGATGAAGAATAGCACTATTGTGAACTTCGCTCGTTTATGTTGTTCACAATAGCATATTTTTCTCCGCTGAGCAGCTTTGTTTACAAATCGAGCAAACTAAATAGTGTGCTTATACATATTTATGTAAATTTGTGCAATTTAAAATGAAATAAAAAAGAAAGCAAGTTTATAAAAACATGGTAACAATTAGTACAACGAAGTTCTGGGGTCAACGATTCGTCAGAGGATGAGAGTTTAGTGAACTGACCAGGAGTAGTAAATGTTTAAAGAGAGTTTAAGGGCTGGTTTCTCCATCTCAACTTAACTTAGTTAAGCCAATTTTCTTGACTTAGTCATGAATAAGCTGTGTAAAACGTAGGCTAACTTTTGACTTAAGTCCAAAAAGTGGCTAAACTAAGTTAAGTTGAATTGGAGAAACCAGCCCTAAGTGTAGTCTTTACAATATATTTTGACATAAAATATATTTAAGAAATTTGTCTACAGATTTACTAAAAACTTCCGACTGTCTAAAAAGGCGTTTGTGAGCCAAATCTATTTAAAATATTTTAAAACTATCCACAGCTCTATGATTTGTTCTCAGAAATCGTGCCAACTGAATACTGGGATTTTCCTTCCCAAGTAAAACAGCCTTTCGAGCTTGTGTTTTGTATTCACGACGTTAAAACTGCATGAAATTGATAAAAAACTGTTTAAAATTAGTATCTACCCGCCAAAAAGTAAGAAAACAAATGCAAAATCATACATTTTTGACAATTTTCTAACACTTCGCTACACCATCGAAAGAAAAATTCCTTTCGACAGAAAATTCGATACTCAACGAAAATTTCGACACGGTTGCATAGCTCATAATACGAATTTCACTTTCGATCTTCGATAACCAGCGACGTCAGAAGAAAATCATGGCCGACGAATTGAGAGAATGAATATACCTTGTAATGTTTTTATCATGGGAAAAAAAATGTATTATTAAATGTTTACAAAATTAACAGATCGAAGCTCACAACAAATCGCTCGCAATACGAAAAACTGGAGGAATGCATGAGCGAAAGGCCGGACATTGGTCGAGGCCTTGTAAAAGGAGCTAAAGAGGATGTGGTGGAATTTTGGTAAAGCGTTCCAAGAATTAAAGCGGCACAATATCTATTCTAAGCTTTACTCGTGGTGCACCCGGAATCGGCTTTTTCTAAATGTAAAAAAGTGTCCTTCATTCCACATTCACTAGAAAATATAGCCCGTTACTAACTAGTTACAAAATTTGTGGCTCAACCCTCGATCATGTTACAGACTTCAAAGATGTTGGTGTATATTTTGATTCCAAACTTCGATTTATCACCCACGTCAACTATGTTGTTTCAAAATCGTAGAAATTAGTTGTTTCATATGACATAAATAAATAAATAAATAAATGGAGGCCCTTAAAAGGAGGGAGCTTACATTTTATAATTTAAGCTAAATGAATCAGAACAATCTCTTAGCAATCTCCTTTGTATATTAATACAACTGTTAGCTGTTGTTCCTCCTGGGACAAAAGTGCACCGGCCACTGAATTCTTTGTATTCTACTTAATTAAGGAAAAGTCTTCAAATAATATTAAACTATTTTTTTTTTAATTTCACTACTCACTTGCAATTATGTATATTTTGATATGTTTCTGTCAAAGCAGCTGAGTAAGAATTTCGAATTTCACTATTTTAGTTGGCAACACCGTTGATAGTTACGATCGGATTACAGCATACCAATTTTCGAATTTCGGAACGGAGCTACAAATTCGTAACTACGAACTTTCGGATTACAGCATACGGGAGCAATCAAACGCAAAACAGCAATAAAAACAACAACGCAAAATATCCACGAAACGGCATGAATTGCCGTTTTCAAAAATGTAACTCGCAAATGAATAAGCCCCTTATAGGTCCCTCGGGCTCCTTAGATAGATAGTTGGTTGGGTATGGCACTGCGACCAGTAGGTCTATTGTGCCCCTAGCTCATCACAATACATCAACCAGCCCCAGAGTGTCTATAAATTTCATAATAGACCCCGGGGACAGTGAGTGTATGTGCTCCTCTCTTGGCCAGACATGCCCTATGCTCCTATACCTCCTGCGTGCAACGGCATCACACTCCATAAGAAGGTGTAGAGGGGTCTCTTTGGCTGCATCGCAAAAGCGACACAGGTCGCTGGACCAGATACCTAATTTATGCAGGTGCCCTCTGAGCCTACAGTGGCCCGTCAAAAAACCTGTAATAATCCTTAGTTTCTCTTTTGGGAGATCCATGAGAAGCCTGTATCTTGACAGATTGTAACCTCCTAATAAGCTTTTTGCCTGACGTTGGCCCATGGTGCCAAGCCAGTGTAATTCCCTCAGTTTGCTGTTGTCCCTTCTGAGCATTCCTTTACGGTGTTTGGTCCTACTGCCAGAAAGGGCTCAGGTCCTATCGGGGTCGAGGAAGCGGCCGTTCTGGCCAGATGATCAGCTTCCTCATTTCCTGCGACCCCCATGTGCCCTGGTACCCACATTAGTTGTATATCATTGACCTCCGCCAGAGCATTGAGCCTCTCGACACACTCCCTAACCAAGGAGGACTTGATCTCGAATGATGCGAGGGCCCTTAATGCCGCCTGGCTATCACTTAGTATAAGTATCCTTTCATTCCTATAGTTCCTGCGAATATTAATCTCAGCGCACATACTGATGGCATAGACCTCCGCTTGAAAGATGCTAGGGAAAGTCCCCAGGGACACCGAAAGCTTCAGCCTACGGCCGTACACGCCTGCTCCAATCCCCGCGGGTGTTTTAGAGCCGTCCGTGTACCACTGTATTGTGCTCGCCTGTATGTGACTCCATAATAGAGGTACACCGGGTCGCCTTGCTATAAGTGTGGGTCCTGAAATTTCTCTTGAATATCACCTCTCTGTTAATATCGTCCCTGGGGATCAAAGCCAGGGGTAGCTGGGTGCCTAGCTTGTCCCTGTTCCTAGATGATAACACCTTGCCTTTGCCGAAGCCCTCTCGCAAAGTTAAGGAGGGTTCGCTTTGCAGCCTGTTCAATTGAGAGATGCAGTGGCTCGAGTTCCAGCATTACCTCTAGCGCTGCCGACGGGCATGTGCGCATTGCTCCCGTAATGCAAACACATGCCAGACGTTGAATCTTGGAGAGGGTCTGTCTCACCGTTCCTATAGTAGTCCTGGAATACCAAGCCACCGCACCATAAGTCACTATTGGTTTCACTATCATTGTGTACATCCATCTGAGGATCCTCGGAGTGCACCCCCAGGATTTACCCGCCAGACGTTTGCACACCATCATCGCTCTCGTGGCCTTAGAGCTGACCGCATCAACATGGGCCCTCCACAGAAGCTTGGAGTCCAGGGTAAGCCCCAGATACTTAACCTCTGTGGCGACACTGATTGCGACCCCGTCCAAGGTCAAGTTCCTCATCCCCTGGAGATTTCGTTTCTTGGTGAAGGGGACTATGGCTGTCTTAGAAGGGTTGATATTTAAACCTACGTCTGTGCACCACCTTTTCGCAAGGTTAAGTCCTTTTTGGACGATGTCACAGAGAGTACTTGCAAACTTCCCTCTAGCGATAATCACTATGTCGTCCGCGTACCCTTGGCAGCGGACGCCCTCGTTAGTGAGTATCTGTAGGAGTTCGTCCACAACTCAGCTCCACAGTAGAGGAGATAATACCCCCCCTTGTGGGCACCCTTTCGTCGTTTGTATTTGAACGACGCTGTCACCGACTTCAGTTTCGGCAATCCTGGTCTGAAGTAACCTTGCTATCCATCTTCGGATGGTTGGCTGAACGTTATGTTTCCCAAGAGCTCTGTCGACTCCCAAATGGGAGGCGTTATCGAAGGCCCCCTCGATATCGAGGAAGGCACAGAGCACCACCTCATCACACTCAAAGGCCCCTTGTATTTCCTCCGTTAAGGCATACAGCGCAGTATCCGTGGATCCTCGGGAGCCTTAACAAAAATGTGCAAAAATCACAATTTTTACTTAGGTTTTCGCTTTTTTCGAGTTTATGGCTTGAGCCTTTTGTGTTGCCTGTCAAGAGGGGCCACAATGGGTACATACAGTGACGAGCAAAACTGTAACATGGTGTAACGCTTTTTATATTAGCCGCCGCTATCTTTCCAAGTTCTAACGACATTCATACTTTTGTTGTATATTCGTATTGGTACACCTGTACTTCATCTGAGGAGGTCCATAACAAAACACAATAATTCCACCAAAACAGTTTTTTGGATAAACGAAAAAAACTAATTTAAGTCAATAGGATATATATTTTTTTTAAACTGTTGTTGTAGTTTAATAGTTATCTAAAAACAATACAAATCATAAAAAAAAAATTTGTATCTGGCAATTAGTTTTTAAGTTATTTAGATTAAAAAAATGGAAATGTTGCGTTTTGGTCCGTCCAATAGTATTTATTTCATTTTGTTCTGAACATGTATGGAAATGTTGCGTTTTGATATAAACTAGGTTTGGAATTTTGGCTTTTTGCTTTAAATAATTTTTTTTGATTTTAATTGCTTATACATATTCTATAGGAAAATTAAAAACTGTTTTATATCAACGGTTTTTATTGCATTTAAATCACTATATTAACATACAAGTATTACAATAAATTCACATTATATTACACTTTCATTGCAGTGTCCTCCTTCAAACAATCACATAAAGTTATATCATCTGTTCCATTGGCACTATTTCCCTGCTGATCTAAAAATATCTTGGTATAATACTCCAACTCAGAAATTTTGGACCACTGTTCGCCATAATGTTTTTCCAATAGTTTAGCAACATCTTTCTTCTTTTCTGACTTTATTGCTACACCAAGATCAATTCCATCAAGCAAGCGAGGGGGTACTTTGCCTCTTTTAAGATAGCTGGTAAATTTTTCTTTACCTTCAACTTTATACGTCTCAAAAGTTTTCACTACACACTTCTGTTGATTTAGGGAGAGTTTAAAATAAATTCTTTTCATACTCTGAATGCCGGTTATGGGACGGTAGTTTTCTGCCAACATTTTTAAATCTTTAAGATGCCAATCCTCTCCTAAAATCTTAACTTGCCCATGCGCAGAATAAACTTTGTGATAACTTTCTTTAACAAAAATAGTAGTATTTTTCCGCAAATCTTTTTCAACACGTCCAAAAACTCGATCAGCTGGCAAAAAACTATGACCTCGGACAGGAAAATATAATTCTATTTGTTTTAGCTGTTTAGGTGCACTGTTTAACATCCAATGCATTAAGGCATGTATAATATGCATATTTTTGTTTTGTCCACCACAGCCGTCGCAAAAAAGTCGTAAGGTATCCACATCTAACAGACTGAGCCCTTCCAAATGTGCCAACAAAGCAGAGCCAACGCAAATAGCACCTCTTCCAGCTTGATCTTCTGTCCAGGTATAAAACACCGGATCCTTAGATTTCATATCGACAACACAAAGAGTATAGTAGCCTATTTGCCTTGAATAAAAAGCTTCTTGAATAGGAGTACGTGGCAATGGTTGGACTTGCTGCATATCGAAACACAAGCTCACAGATCTAGGGGGCTCATCTCTTGCAATTTCATAAAAAGAATTGGCTCTTAGCTTGTGAGTCCTTTGTTCAGTAATGAGCTGCTGTTTTAAGTCCAAATTTTGTTCCATTTTAATTTTTTGTTTATTTAATACGCATTGAGCACACACATCTGTTGCAGGGGAAGAGAATCCTATGTTAAGAGTATTGAAAATATTCCAAAAATATGTTTTTTTAACTTTCAGTGAATTATCTACTGAATCATTATAAATACCCCATAATTTCCTTATATTAAGTTCTGGTGAAAGATAGCATCTTTTAGATTTATTTCTGTTGTAATGGCTCTCTTTCGCTGGTAAGTTTTTGAGGAATTTTAGCACACTTTCTCTCTTTGGTTTAAACCGAGATGTGAGCCTATCCCCACCTCTGTTCTCTTTAAGAATGTTACCATGAAAAATAGCTTGTGCAACAGTATTCACTCTCCGGCCTGTAACCGACAATGCTTTCAGAAAAAAGGCATGACACACCCTCTCTTTTTTGTTTTTGTGTTGCAAAAAATAGTTGCATGAGAAAGTCTTTTTTTGTGTTGTGGTGTATACTTGTGGCGCTTGGGTACTTATGCAACCATCAGCCGTGTCAAATATTGATCCTGATCAACTTTTGATTTATTTTTATATAACAGCTCACGATTGCGAATAATTAAACCACTGTTTTCTTTGTGACTGCACGGTTTGTAAAGTGACAGAGCTAACGGATCCTTATCAGCATATCTGCGAAAAAATGTTAACTTTTATAGATAAGAAAACATACCAAGACATTAAAAAATTACTTTTTATGACGGTTTGCACGTCTATTATTAATTCTCTGTATAGGATCACTTCTTCTTTTCCCGACGTTTATACTTCCCACTGTTGCTTCTGCCATAGATAATTTTTGTAAAATTCACTATTTTTATGAAAAAAAATGGTATAACCAACTATAATATAGTTCTTACTGGTTCACAGTTATTTTAGAGTTACCACTGTTGAACTATATATTACCTTAATACGCGTACTTGGAATTAGAACACACGAGAACACGTTTAGATTGGATGCGTATATTTCCAGAATGAAAAATTGCAATGCATTCCAAAGTTTTCTCAAAATATTTAGCATAAAAAGAATTGGCAAATGTGTTTACAATATTAAATGCAAAGTAGTTATTCACAAAGGTAGCTTAATCAAAGAAATTTTCTAACAACCATAAAAATTAAATTAATTTAATTGGATAGATATGGAAATGTTTCATTTTGGTCTGAACTAATATTTTTGGTGTTGAATAACAGTAAAATTATTGACCTTTGGTATGTTTTATAGCAATGGTTACATAGGTTTTAATGCGTAGAATTGGATTTAGTTAAAAAACCAAAATATTTGAAAAGTGGAATTATTGCGTTTTGTTATGGACCTCCTCATCTCTCATAACGAATTGAAAAGAATCCAACAACAATAATAAAACCAGCATACAAAAATGTAAATTAAGGCATATGTTACAGTTTTGACTTATATATTTATACCTTTCATGAGCATGAAATGGTATTATAACTTTGGTCCGATGTTCGTAAGTAAAAGAATAAGAAGAGATAGTCCCATTAAAATGTATACTTAAAAGATAAGAATGTCGAGCTGAGTCGATTTAGCCATGTCCGTCTGTCCGTCTGTCTGTCTCTCTGTCTTTCTGTCCGTCTGTTTGTAAGCAAACTAGTCTCTCAGTTTTCGATAAAAAAAAGTATATACTACGATGGAATTAGAGAATATAATGATCTGCCAATTGATATTAAAAACTGCAATAATACCAAAAAATTTAAAAAATTATTATACAGCTACTGTAAAGCGCTACCTATCAAGTAGTTAAACATTTTTAGTAAATAATTTTATAGATTATTAGATAATTGAAATCGAAGAAATTTAAAGAATCGAAACAAATATGTAAACATTAAAAATACTTTGTACCTTATTAAATTATCTAGATCTTCAAGATCGTAATAAATAAATAAATAAATAAATAAATAAAAAAAGGCGAAGATCGGGTCGCTATAACCTATAGCCTCCATACAACTGATTGTTCAGATATGAGATTTTTTGCCATAACTTCTCCATTTATGCAGCTAGGCTAGAAATGCTCACCGTTTTCACTCATTATTAACAGAATATTTACAGTGAAAAAAACAAAGATCGGGTCACTTTAACATATACCTCCCATTCAACTGATTGTTCAGTTATGAGAATTTTCGTTATGACTCCTCGATTTATGCAGCAGGGAACATGAAATTTTGCAATACTTCCAACGATTATCAACAGAATTCTTACAGTGAAAATAACAAAGATCGGGTCACTTTTACATATACATAGCTCCCATACAACTAATTTTTCAGATATGAGATTCTTTGTTATAACTTCTAAATATATGCAGCTAGAAACATGATATTTCGTACTATTTTATCTCATTATCAACAGATATTTTACAGTAAAATTAACAAAGATCGGGTCACTGTAACTTATATATTGCCTCCATATAACTGATTGTTCAGATATGGGGTTTTAATGTAAAACTAATGTATTTGAACAGCTAAAACCGGTAAATTTCGTAAGCTATTGTATAAATAATAATACAAAGTCTACTGAGAAAATTGTCAAAATCTATGCTGTATAAGCCTTATCTCGTATACCATTGATTGTTCCTATACCAGTTTTTGCGATATATATTCTTTATGTAGGAAGCTAAACCCATTAAATTGTGTTACCGGTTTACATACCGATCACACAGTAGTGAATATCACTTTGATTGGTGCTATATAAGGTATATCTTCCATACCTCTGATTGTTTAGATAAGATTTTTTATATATGTAACTCCTCTATCTATGTGTGCTGTGAATATACCCAACAAGCAAAATAAACTTAAAGAAAGTTTTTTTTAAGTTTTCAATTATAAACATTAAGCTTACAAAATGTTGATTTTTTGTTTATAAAACGCTTGAAAGTAAGCGTAATATAATCGAAAAGGAACATTGGTTATAAGCGTAGAAATATAAACTTGTAATAAATGTTCAAAAGAAAGCTTTTTATAAGCGTAAAATTGTAAACTTATAATAAAGGTTCAAAAAAAGTTTTTTATAAGCGTATCAATATAAACTTACTAAAAATTTTCAAAAGAAAGCTTTTTATAAACATTTTTATAACCCTTTATTTAAAGATATTTCATTAAAAACTCATACATAGATTGCTTAACATCTAGAAACTAAACGAAATGCGAATTTTCGGCGGACTCATCTACAGTCGCGAAAATATAAATAGGGAATAGACATTTTAGCATACAAATTCACAATAACACATACAAATTAAGCATAAAAAAGTTAATTATTACATCTTGTTGCGTGCTTTCAATTACTTGCGGTTATTGGCAAATTGGAAAAGCGACATCGATGCAGCTATATATTCCGCTTCATCGCCGCCATTCTCATTGATGAACTTTTCTGAAAAAAATTTAATACATTTTTAATTGAATGTTAAACTAAGAAAGGATAAGGGGAACTCATCATTTGAAGACTCGAATGCTCCACCGATTAGCGCAGCGGGTCCTGGATTGGATTTTCTTGTTTTACCGCATTGGTTTTATTTAATTTTTTCTTTTAATAATATATTTTAAAAAACGTAAACACGTCACTTACGATTGAAAAAATTTTATATTTACTACTTCATGTCGTTGGCATTTACATTTCATTTATAAGTTTAAGTTATTTATAAACATTCGCTCTCAAAACTTATTAAAGGTTTATTTGAAAAAACTTTTAATAAGCTTAATATTAAAAATGCTTATTTAACGCTTATTATAGCAAACTTAATTTAAGTTATTTTTAAAAACGTTTACTGAAATGCTTGTTGGGTATAAATTTTTTCAAATGCAGTAATCTGTTAAAGTAAAGTTTTCAGATGTTCATGAAAGGTATGAAGCCTTCGGCATAGCCGCAGACAGCGCTGCTCTTACTTGTTTTAATAACTTTTTGACAATTTTCACAAAAAAAAATAATTGTTAACACAATGTTCAGTATACTTTTGCTTTTTTTTTAGTTCCTGGATGCAATTTGGCATACCTTATTTGTATTTCTGTAAAAATTCTGGAGGTATAGCCTCCCATATATCCTTGGTTTGCTTTCATAGCTCATGTACTCCATTGGACGGACTTGGATACTTAGTAAGCTGCACTTTTAGTTGATTTCGCAAATTTTCAACGAGATTCATATCCGCGGATTGTGGAGGTCATTTCAAAATAGCAAATTTTTGCTTTTACATCCAGTCTTTGCGAACATATTCAGTATGTTTTGGGTGATTTTTCAGCAGAAACTCATTTTTCGACTACATCTTGTAAATTTTGTAGAAATATGAACAGATACTGTTCCTTACGCATAATGCGTACTAACGGACCAACAATATTTTTGAAATACAACCCCCAACTGTTCAGGGCTATCACAGAATACATCGTAGCTTCGATTTTCGTGAAATCTACGAAAGTGCTATCACAGAATCCGAATGGCTACGAACGTAAATTCGAAATTCGTAGAGAGCCTTCATTGAATCCGTTCGTAATGAAGATTCGTACAGATACTATACGACGAGATTATGCTGTCGGAACAAAATTTAAAAACACTCAACCTTGAAAATAGTGGAAGAAAGCTGCATTATTTTTAATTTTAAATATTTATTATACTCCAAATTTGTTATAGTTTGATATAATTCCATATATTTGTGTAAACAAAGACGTAAAATACCAATGCCATACATACATACATACATATGTATGTACATTAAAGTGGTCCAAAAATGTATGTAAAAAAAAGGTCGCATTTTTAATGCCGCCAGCCCCTAGGATTGTTCTATACCAAAAAAAATTATTTTGAAAAAAAAAAATTAGGATGTCCTCAAAGCGCTCAAAGTTTTCAATGTATTTTATATGGGGAAAAAACAACTTTTCGTAGAAATAGTGTAGAATTCTTGAAAATCAATATTTTACGATCGGAAAACTTTGCTTATCTTCAGGAGATTCCCGGTAATAATACCCAATTGTTCCTTTAACAATTTTTTCATGGTGACTATATTTGATGGGTCCTTGAAAATGCAATGGGGGGACCAATAAAAAATATTTAATCATAAAAAATGGTTAAATAAACAATTGGATATCAATATTTGAAGTCTCCTGAAGAGAACCACAGTTTCGCGATTGAAAAATATTAATTTTC
>NW_023462965.1:0-16162 GCF_013731165.1 Rhagoletis pomonella | reverse complement strand
TCAAATAAAGAACCGATGAGATTTTGCAAATTTTATGCGTTTTTTTTAAAAAAAAAGTTATCAAGCTCTTAAAAAATCACCCGTTACATATGTAGGCATATACTAAATCAAGAATGATAGAATACAAGATTGCGCCAATGAGAGAGGATTTTTGAGCGTAATTTTTGTGTGACGCATATGTTATGTATGTAGTTTGAATATTGTCAATTAAATCTAATGCTTTGTATTGCATGCGCTCCACGTTTTTCGTTTTCAATCTCATAAATTGTTTATAATGACTTTTGCTAAAATTTCAAAATCAAAAGTTATAAACACAAATTCTATGGGACTGAGATATATTATTTTATTACAACGCTTTTATCAACTTGCAATGTTGTATGTTGAAACCGCTTTGAATGTTGTATGTCCAGACCACCATATCATACTAGCTGAATTTTTTTGTAAGTGAGCGACAAAAGAACGCTCAACTCGGGTAAAATTTCCTTTTAGCTATTTAAGCAACCCTGTTGGTAGCTGGCAACAAAATGTGATTAGTTTAACGGGATTTAAATACAAAAACCAATTTAAATGAGTAATTATGCGACGTATTTGCGTAATATATATACTCTTTCAAAATATAAGTCACGTATAAAAGGAAGCAAAAATTTCCCTCTCCACAATTCACAATAGAGCAGTTTTTTCACTTACCTACACTAGCCTTCAGGTCGCGTATGTTTTAACCGACCTGGCTGAGCTCGGATAAATAGCCGAGTTTGTGTTGTTGCTTTGCGTGTATTTCGTCATTCAAGCGAGTGTTCTTTTGTAGCTCGGTTGCAAAAGAATGCATCTACTATTAATGTAGCAAAGCTATTTATGGAAAATTCTAGATATCAACCTAGTCTAGATATCAACCTCGTTGTAGGCATCATATCAAGGAGATACAATTAGAAGACTCTAGATGTCGCCCCGCCAGAAGAAGTTAAATAGTGCGCCTAAATATATGCACTATTTATATACGTCACAGCGGAAATTTAAATGAAATAAACTGCTGCTATATGTATGTTTATACTAAATGTGAGCAAACAACATTGTGCTTGCATAGTCTTCTGTTCTCTTTCACTGCAAGTTGAATTATTTTAATATCTATTGCAAAATTTTGTACAGACAAAACTAAAAACTAGAAAATAGATAAAATAAAATAAAACTTTTTAATATACAACGCTTTTATAAATGCACTAAAAAGTAGAAAATAATATTTCTCAGTGCCACAGAATTTGTTTTGATAACTTTTGATTTTGAAATTTTAGCAAAAGTCTTTTATAGGCAATTAATGACATTGAAAATGAAAAGCGTGGGGCGCATGTAATACAATTGAATTGATATGAAAAGTAACATATGTATGTATGTATGTGGGCATATGAATAACGACCGCTTAAAATCGATCTCAAATTTGTACTTTCGTTGTAGAATGTTATGTAGTTTGGCTATTGTCAATGAAATCGAATGCTTTGCTTTTTTTAATTTTATTTATTTATACTCAGCTAGCACAGCGCAAAAATAATAAAGTTATAGTTAAAAGACCAAAAACACGCTTTTATTACAAGAACTAAAAAGTATTTCTAGATATAGCGATTCCGCTTAAGAAGAATAGGAAGTTCCCTAACTGGGTTTAATTTAACTTTTTTAAATTAGCTAAAAATAGGATTAAAGTGATTGGCCCGTAGTCATAGTCAAAATAAAGTCCACTGTAAAGTTAGTTGCAGCATATTGACATAATTTTCAATGCGATATCTGTAAAAAAAATGCAACAAACTTTACAGGGGACTTTATTTTGACTATGACTACAGGCCAATCACTTTAATCCTATCTTTAGCTAATCTAAAAAAAGTTAAATTAAATCAAGTTAGGGAACTTCCTATTCTTCTTAAACGGAATCTCTATATCTATAAAGTATTTTGTACTTTTTAGTTCTTGTTGTAATACAAGCGTGTTTTTAGTTTTTAACTATAATTTTATTTTCTATTTTTTAGTTTTTTGAAATCTTGCAATTAATATTATACTGTCTGTATATTTCTCATTCTGTCCATTTCTTTCTATTCGAAGAAAATTTTCCGCACCCTGCTTTTTAGCTACACTTTTTACCTAACGTGCTAGATTTGACCTGAACAAACAAAATTTTCAATGTATTTCAATTAAATAAGTAATACACATATTCTGAATATAAACCAAATCGGAGCACAGATGCCGATTTTTTAATTATATAGGCTCGCGCGCCACATAACTGCCAACATTTTTTATGTAGTTATTTATTTTCATGTAAGCAATATGCATTCGAAATGTGAACTTAATCGGATCATAAATACGGTTTTTCCAAATATCTCGACTCCTGCGCCACCTATCAGCAAACCGTTTTTAACGTCATTTCGATGTTTTTTGTATCCTGTTGACGTTTGGATGTTTTTTGTGTAAAAAATTACGTTTTTTAACTTCCCAGTAATTTTTCTCGATTACTAAATCTTGTAAGTAGAACTGTTTTTGAATTATTTTCTTAATAAATCTTTACAAGCTTTGTGTTTTGCAGCAGCTGCTTCAAAAGATATTTATTCTTTGCACAGAGATGACTTAAATACATATGATGCAGACCAAGTGTACGCGCTTTTTTTTTTGGATTCTTGGACAAAGGCTAATTGTGTAAACACTTGAGGTTTCGAGACTAATTGTAATGTTTGCAATTGCACATTAAAAGCAAAATCAGGAAGAGCTGATCTATTGCAACACGCACGCTCGCAAAAGCATCAAAAAAACTGTAGCAGCATAAAAAGTCAGAAAAAAGTAGGCGACTTTTTTAAGACTTCATTGAAAATGTAATGAACCCAAAAAAATGCTGAAATACTGCTATGCTCCTTCTTAGCAGAACGTAATTTAGCATTTTCGACAACCGCCCCTCTAACCAATTGTCTACAAGAAAAAAAAATTATTAAAAATCAACGCGATTATGTAGCCCCTTTAAACTTGCACATTATTGCCCTGAAATTATACCTAGCCTATTAAAAAAAAAGCTGCATACTCAAAAAAAATTTTAATAAAAAGTGGAAAATATATATATTTTATAATTTTTGCACAAAGTTTGAAATGTGGGTTTATATTTTGTTTGTTATATAATGAGCTTGGCTTTTATGGAAAAATAATCATTTTTATATTAACGATCTCAAACCAGTTTCCAATGAATTCTAAATGTGCTCTGTCGAAATGACATTTTAATATACCTTACGTACATATGTACCTTTGTATACAATAAAAGTTTAATAACAACATTTTTTTGTACATTCATTTGAAAAAGACGTTTTTGGGTAGGGAATGTCGTTTTTTCACACCAAGAGGGACGTTTTCTCATGCCGAAGTCCTGGCAACACTGAATATGAAGTTCATTAAAAAAGCAGTTGGCGCTGCGCAGCAGAAACCTTATTTTTCATCGCTGTAGTAGCCCTGCAGAAAAAAATTATCAATTGATAAAAAATAACCTACTTGTAGTTAGCTTTTTTGCGGGATTTCTATAAAATATATAACTTGTGGTTAGCTACAAAAATCTCACTTGAAACCAGTGGACAACTACACTTCGCAAATACTATTTCGAATTGAGCACAAATAAAAGGGAGATCGAAATTTCATATTATCATTTTGAAGTTAGGTCTGACGTAGCTCTAATATGGGATCACCTACAGGAGAATATAGAATGTTATGAAATAAATAAAGTAAATAAACAAAAAATAAAATAAAAAAAGAATAAAAAAAATATTTTGTTTTTCCTATTGATATTTTATGTCCAAAAGAAGTTAGTTACAAGTTGGTTGCATCAAATGCAGAGGTAACCACCCTTTACTACTTCTAATGCAGAGGTAAACCACCCTTGACTATTTCGCGGCCATCGCCATAGAAAAATAGTTAGCTTTCGTCAAAGAAAATATACAGATATGCTGAATATCGTCATCGTCATCGTCGACGATCGTCAGCGCATCAGTTACATGGCTGACGATGGCCGTATCGTCACTTTTACTGACGATGACGATATTCAACATAGGGCGCAATATTCATCTATTAAATAGAAAAAATTGAAAACGCGAAACTATTGCATGAAGTGTAAAGGTGATAATAACCTAACCACAGGCTTGTGAAATGGACCATTTAAAAAAATTGGACCAATGGACCAAACGAAATAAAATGGACCAAATTTGGTCCATTTGGACCAAAACGGCAACCGTGGTCGTGTGTACGAAGCTACCGAACTTTTGCGACGCTAGCAGCCAGCCAGTTTGCGTTCGCTCTTCATGCAGTAAAGGCCGGTCCACATAGGACTTTCGCGTTGGCTTTGGCGTTGGCGTTGGTTTGACAGAACGCACGTTAAAAGAATGATTGCTACAATGAACGCTTGGCAGCGAATGCTTGGGTGACTAAATTAACATACTAACGACAGATAAATTAATATTTAATATCAATAATTGCATTAAAAACGATATTTCTTGCCTGCACTTGATTAAAAAGGGAAAATATTTCACACAATTTTATTTATTTGCAACAGCTGACGAGCAACGCACGCGAAAAGATGAGAGTTGGCCATCTTTTTGCTTTGTGTTGGCGTGAGCGTTGCCGAATTTTGGCTATGTGGACGGCTGCACTTGAATTCATGTATTCATAGTCAGCTGTTGAAGCGACGCCAACGCCAACGCAACGCCAAAGTTTTATGTGGACGGGCCTTAAGCAGCTCATGCGCAAGTTGTTTCCCTGTGGGGAAAATCTCTAGTTCTGAACTGGTGCGCCTCTAGTACATTTAGACCCAGTACTGGTTCGCGATAAATCTCTTTTGCATGCAAGCAAATGGCGAATTTAACATGGCGATGTCCTAGGAAGTGTCAATTGCCCCCCGCTGCATCCCTTATTCGATAGTTCCGTACTAGTCCTAAATTCTATAGTTCTGAACCAGTTCTAAAATCGACAGACGAAAGAAAAAAGTATCATGATTTTTCAATCTATTTGGTTCTTCCGTGTGTGCGATTTTAAGTTATTTTGGAAGAAATGTGTTTTCAATTTGAAATTAAATTTGTTTGAATGATTGTAATGAAATGTACGCTTACATACCTTTAGCTGTAGCTGAGTTTGCAGAGGTGCTCGCTGTTATTTCTTAGATTTCAGACGGTCCCAAGAAGTTGAAATGTTAACACAAATTTTAGTTTTGTATTACCAAGCTATGAAAAACATCTGCGAAGCACAGAATAGAAGCGTATTTGAACGAAAAAGCCGCCGAACACATATCTATGTAAAGTAAGGGGGGCTTGCTGCATCCCTTATTCGATAGTTCCGAAATAGTTCTAAATTCGACAAACAAGATCTAGTTCGTTCTGCATCCATTTTTCTATAGTTCCGAACCATTTCTAAATTCGACACTTTAGATATAGATTTCTAGTGAAAAAAGTGAAACAAATAAGTTTTTTAAATGTACCACTTTTCGCCGATTTTGGACTGGTGGGGATCTAGTTCCTATCGGGCTAGTTCCTTTTTGGCGATAAAGACCTAGTTCGGAACTAGAAATTTGCTTCACTAGTCCGCGGTTTCCCTGCAGGGTTTTTTGAGTACACACATTCTGAGACAAAAATTTTGCGCTTGCATTGGAAGCTCTGCCAGCGCTGTGCACCACTGATCTACACATATCAGTGCCGTACCTATCAGTGTCAGTGTAAAAAATAATATCGTTGCCCCAGTCCCAAATAGAGTTGTTCAGACCGTCCGGCGCAATGCCCTTTTTTACCGTCAGTGCTGCTTCAGTGTTCGTTCCGAAATTTTTTTATACACTCTAAAAACTGCATGTAAAACTGCTACTGAAAAGTGTTTATTTTCAAACAAAATCTGTGTAAGTATTCGCATAAGATGTTCAAGACTGGATTTTTGAACATGATTTTTTTATAATTGCAAACGTTTTTAACGCAAAAATACAGTCCCTTTAAAAAATAAAAATTCAGTACATTTGATATGTAATTGTGCTCTATGCGACAAATTTGGTATCTAAAAGTAAACAGGCAGTTTTTAATTTTATTAACACGGTGTCTAAATTTGCACACATTAGGAGAGGAAATTGGCAACCTCTCTTACTATGCTTTAATTTAAAACTTTTACAAAAAATTGTAAACATTTTATGTGTGAACTGTGTAATTGTGAACACTAAGAAAATTCTATAGAAGTGTTTGTAGTTAAGTTTAACTAATGATTTAACTATATTTTAAAATCGTTAAATTAACTGCCCAAATTCACAGTGCTTTATTAAAAATCTGTAGTTAACTGCCGATTCTGAGTTAACTACGCACTGTGAATTTGGCCTTAAGTGTTTAGAATTCAATCAACAAACAAATTTCAAATTTGTTCTACGCCACACATAGTAAAAGTTAAAAAGCAGTATATAAGTTGATTAACATGGTGTGCAAATTTTCCTACATTAACAGGTCTATTCTGCACGTTGCCGAAGATTTTGTAACCGGAAAATTTTATTACCAAAAAATGTTACCAGTTCTTGTCACCGCAATTCTAGGAACGTTGGTTATGCAGTTAAAATATTCAGCAACTCAGCTATGAAGAATTGTGCAAATTCTGGCATTGCATATTTCACGGGGCAATAATTTGTTACCAGCTTGTGAGATGGTAACAAAATTTACCGGTTACAAGAGTATACAGAATGCGAAAAGGGTTTAAAAATTGACAGGAACTTTATTTACCGGTTAAAAACTTTTTATTACCAGCGCAGAATAGACCTGTAAGAGAGGAAACAGGTTACCTTTTATAATATGCTTAAATTTAAACAAAAAGATTTAAGAGCGAAGTTAATTCGGCAAAGACTTGTTTGTGTATTTCACTGACGAGCTGACGGTATTCTATTGCAAATTTTGTTTGATATGGAGGGAAAATTAATCGAGTGGGTACGGAATTATCCAGAATTATATAACTTGGCAATAATTGCCAATTGATCATTAATAAAATAAGTCATCTTGGTTTCAATGAATTTCATTTTACTGAAAGTACCGGGTGACATACTACGGATGTGTGTGAATTGGTATCACTGATCGATGATGATTGGCAATGATACTGAACTGATATGGCACTGGTTTGTGAAGATAGATCTTAACTTTTATTATTATTACCAATCGATTACAACACATTATATGTACATATATACACTCTAAAAAAAAATTGTGTAGATTTCCTAGCTAAAAGGTAGGTTACTGATTTCCTACCTTATTATTCGCGAAATTACATGTTCGATTATTCAACGGACTTTTTAGAGTGTAATATAGCTGCTGTGGTGTGCGTAAATTTACTGCGAAAGTGTGTACAAGCTACAAAATACACATCTGCTGTATGATTTCACCCGTAGAATTGTGTAAAACCGCTAACAAAAAGAATTTTTACACACGAAAATGTGTAAGTGAGAAAACTACATATTCATCGTGAAAATTTACCAAAAAATTTTAAAAATAAACAATAATATACTCGATTTATAGTCGCATTTTTAAACAGACTTTTTAGAGTGTATGTACTAGGGTTACAATTGCCGGATAGATGAATTATGGATACTATAAACGCAAAATTCTTCCCCTGAGAGGTTTTCCCATTTGAGTTTCAATACGGTTTCCCCTTAGCTTTGAAGCAAAATTACTCATGAGGCGTCGCGAAGCACGCCGGGTATTTGCTAGTAAATATATATATAAGTAAAGTTTTTAAATTTACCTTGGTGTTCATTTTTGCCTTTATCTTTACACATCTTTGTTTTTGTTTTTATTTTTACTTTTGCCTTTATCCTTTTACCTTTACTTTCATTCTTGTATTTGTCTTTTTCTAAGTGTTATTCTTTAGCCTTTTATTAGCAAATTTTTGTTAAATTAGTATAATATGCATACACACAACACAAGAAGCACTTGCGTCAGCACCAACCATTTCCGTTGCACCGTTTCCATGTGCAATTTCCGTTGAATTTGCCAATTTACTCCCAACCAACCAACCGCCGTTAAAGAAGTTTCACTTCACAAAAGTTCAGTTACGTCAACTGAATATGTTTCTATCAACACATGATTTGGTTATATTAACTTTTTTGTTGATAGTTACCAAATCAAGTAGGTATTGAGAGAAATATATTTTGCTGACTTTTTTCCGTATGGATGTATGTACATAGTAAGTATGTGATTTAAGGCGAGTAAATGCTTAATTTCAATGGTAATATAAATGGTAATGGTACCGGTTTTGATAACTGCAGTGGTGCAAGTACTTGTAACGGTTATAGTCAGAGTATATTGGCAGAGTATAAAGCCCCTGTGAGGTTCCTTGGCTAAATGTTACTTATGTAGTTCATGTACTTCTAGATACAGTGATCCCAGAACGCGAATTCTGGGCCAAGTAGGGGCTCCACAGTAGAAAAAATGTGCTCTTTCTAACCGACTTCAAAAAAAAGTAGGAGGTTATTAATTTGTCGGAATATTTTTTTGTATGAATGTTACCGCATAAATTTGGACCACATTAACCGATTTCTGTATTTTTTTAAGGAAAGGTGGTACCCCAGAGGTAGTCCCATACTAATTTGGTTTAGATTTGATCATTGGATCATGAAGAAATGAACGGTATTCTTAAATTTTTATATGAGAATTGAAGTCGGTTTTGTTTTTTGCTTAAAAATTACTTGTTTCCTGTTCCTTGTAATACCTGCATAGTAAAGTGAAGTAGTGCTTCGCTTATCTTTGTTGATACTTCCTCGGAGAAAGTTTAGTCTGCTTGCTCAATTTCGGCTGAGCTTTAAGTAATTTTAGAGGCACGAAATACAAAAACGTCATAGCGTGCCATACACTGAAAAAAGAGTTTAGTTACGTCAACTAAATATGTTTTTCTCAACTCATGATTTGGTTATTGTTACATTATTTGGTCATAGTTATCAAATCATGTGTTGAGAGGAATATATTTGGCTGACTTATTTCTGAGTGTAAAGGACCTGAGTCTAGATGAGCCCATTCGTAGACTGCTATCCAACCAAATCGAACTCAACCCAACGTTCAGATATCGAGATGGAACATTATGTTTCCGTCTACTGGGATGCTTTGGGAGACTTCAGATAGGCACAGTTCTTTAGATAACAAAGACAATATCTAAAATATGAGTTTAGTAACTTCAAAATATATACATAGATATATCGGAATGTAGGTACATTTGAAAAATGAAATGGATAGTATTATAATATGCATTGCAGCCTTGTTGCTTTCTTGATGATATGGTGCTGATGCTCAACCGAAAATCTACTGAAATTCTGCAGAAATTGCACAGGAAAAATTTATACATACATACATACATATATTGCCTTTAATTTGTTAGTGATGAATAACGCATCGTAAAAATTTTGCTAATCGAACGCGTGATAGAGGCAGAGCTGCTGTAATTTTCGTGTAGGACGTGATGCTCTGTCATAAAAAGAAACACTGCCGCGTTTATTGAAGCTCGAATACACCCATACTCTGTACCCTTTTTGGGTGGAAGGCTAATCACATTTTACGTCTGCTGCCACTCTATTTTCAAGCAACATCCAAAAGCCAACTTTTCAGCTCGTCAACTTAATTTGAATTTACACCAATTCATTAACATAGCAAAATAAAATGATTTTTATTAAAACAAATTATGTGTAATTTATTTAGTTTGTGAACTTACCATAACATTTTAATACCATTGCCATTAATATTAACAATATAAATTGTATTAATAGGCATGTTTTATTCAACCATCGTAAGCGAATAGCTAAATTTTGGTCAAATAAAACGAAATTAGCATATTTCCTATGTTAGCCTAATTTTGACAGTTGTTCGACTGCTAATAGTGTCAAAGTAAGTTTTTGCCTCTTTCTGATTGGCTGAAGGAGAAAATTTCTGATGCTGAATGGCAATGCCTCTTGTTCAATATACAAGCCAAGATAGCTTTTCATAAGCCAATATAATTATGTTCGGTAAGTCCTCCATACAAAATAAGCTAATAGCTTAAATTTCTGGACAAATAAAACACGGCTAATGTTAGAAAATGATACTTAGAACAGCCTTAAAGCCCATATATTTTGTATGGGAAAAAACACTTTTTCATAGAACACACAGATTTCTCAAAAACCAATATTTTCTTCCAGCAAAAACGCCGAAATTATTTATTAAATCATTTTTTAATATGGACTATTTTTGTAGATTCCCACCCTAAAAAAATGCAATGGGAGACCCATAAAATATCGCTAGTATTAAATAAATTAAAATAAAATTAAATTATTAATACTAAAATAAACAAAAGGGTGTTATTACTGGAAGGCTCCTGAAGAGAAACAGAGTTTTCCGGTCGAAAATGTTGATTTTCAAGAATTCTTTACCATTTCTACGAAAAAGTGTTTTTCAACTATATAAAACACATGATATACTTCTAAATATCATTTTTCAACAAAAAAATACGGGTATTCCTTTTTTCATTCTGCTTTACATTTTAAATTTTTTTTGGACAACCCTAATGTGCATGCATGAACATTTACTTACCCAGCCAACCGATATGTATACGTAACTTTTTCCGACAGTGCGGTCTCGTATCCGAAAAACGTTAGAAAAAAAAATTTTCTTAAAAACATTAATTTTATTCATCCACTTTTCTTTCTTTGTTTTTTTCGGATTTTTTGCTGGCTGTGTACTTAAATATCAGCACGTCACGTGACGTTTCACACTTGGGATTGTAAAAGAAACTTGAAACAAGTTGTATTAATTCAAACTCTAAAAACAACTAGAATTTCTCCAAATCATATTAAAATAAGTTTCTTGAAAATAGCCATTCACAATTCGCAGAGTTTTGCGATTTTGTAAGAAAAGTTTTCTTTTCTCAACTTCAATTTTTTGTCACGTAACGAAACTCTCTTTAAATGCTTATATTTCAGGACCAAGCAGTTCGATTGTTTTCATTTTTCGGTTAAATATAGAGCTAATTATGTGCTATACGATGGCCCAAAAAAGTTAAAGAAAACAAATGGTATTCCTTTTTTTTATCACATTGAAACGTAGGACTGTCACGTATGCGACGTATGGAAATACCCATATGTACGTTTTTGGTATCTGCTTAATAATATGGCTGGCCAGCATGTGTGTATTTGTAAAACTATTTATAATTACGCATGCTTTACTACTTACTTACTGCATAAGTTGGTTCATTACTTACAATTGCCATATAAGAATATTAGGCCGATTGTCATAAATAGCGGATGCCAGTTAAATTCAATTCTGGGAGTGGCACTGCCACTAAAGCCACCGAAATGTATGCCAACCCAACATCCAGCTAGAACGATCATTGTTATACCGCATAGCTGCGTCACCACGTACAACACTTTGAAATTGGTGAGGGTGGCGTCTTCATCCATTTTACCTATAATTGAAGAAATAAAATAAATATTAGTAATAAAGTTTATGAATGTAAATAAATGTGTAAATTTATGCAAACATATGTCAGATCAATATTTATTATTTGTAATGAGTATATACTAACAGTAATTATAGTATATATCATGTGTATACATACATTTGTATGTACATAGAAAAATTAGAGCATTTACGCATACCTAATACTCATATCTACACATACATATGTCACTACTCAAAATATGGAAACTTTGAAAATTGTTTGATACCAAATGCATGCGTACTCTCAATATCATACATACATACTATTGACAATTGTAACTGTATTCATAAACGTATTTCCACCTGTTTACCACCTGTTAACACAACAAGTGCAATGCAAACAAATCGAAGCAGTGCCGTTGCAAATATTTGAGAAGGGGTACGTGGTAATGATAAACAACGAAATTATATAAAACAAGTATTTTTTAAGCAAAAAACAAAACCGACTTCAAATCTCATATAAAAATTTAGGTGTGCCGTTAATTTTTTCATGATCCAATAAGCGGATCTAAACCAGAGCACCACCTCTGTTGACGTGGTCTAAAGGTATGCGGTAACATACATACAAAAAAAATATGTTCCGACGAATTGATAAACTCCTCCTTTTTTTGAAGTCACTACTTAAATCGATTTTTCTTTTCTTATTAAACATTTTTGTAAACATACATATGTATGTTAAACATTAACGTGGGCCGAAAATCCGCTTTTTTAGAATTTTGATTGGTAATAGCAATAATAGGGTTCATTATGCTCCAAAAAAATATGTGTGCAAGATTAAAATTTTTGGTCTGTATCTAAGGCTCGCCCAAGTCCATCAAAGTTCAGGTGCTAGAAGAAATTTTTTTAGCTTACTTCGATTCTCTGTAAAAAGGGTCCATATACCAAATTATATAGACTAATACTTTCGAAGATAATTAAAATTTCAGTAAAAAAATTATTAATGAATTTATTTATTAATTTTTTATTTTTTTAACACATTGAACTCTGATGGACTTGGGCGAGCCTAAGACATTGAGCAAAAATTTTTATCTCTCACACAGATTTTTTTAGAGCATAATGGGCCACATTTTTGCGATTACCAATCAAAATTCTAAAAAAGCGGATTTTCGACCCACGGGTTTATAAACAAGTTAAATCGCATGCAATTTTTGTTGGAAAATTAAACCAGTTGAATCATTCAACTCGTTTGAAAACTAGTTCAGCGGAGAGTTGTATCAGAAAGCTTTCTGCTTCAGCCAATCGGAAAGAGCCAAAAGCTTTCATTTCTATATAATCAACAGTTTTGCCGGTAAAAATAAATGTATGAAGAAAAAAATATTTTTTGCCTAAAATATAAAATTTTTTTAAAACAGTTGATTATATAGAAAAACGTTATATGAACAGATTAAAGGAATTGTAATTTTGAATTTTTTTAAATTTGTTTGAGCAAAATCGGACTAGTGGTTCTCGAGTTATGTCAAAAAAAGACCACCAAAGATGACAATTTCCCCTATATATATCTCGATTCCTAGACGTGTCCCGGCGTTTCGCTGGGACTTTCCCCGGTAGTTTGAACCCTTCCCGATCACTGACCCCTACCATTTGTCTCACAGTGTAATCATTATACTTATTGTACTTAGTGATTCCATAAACAAAGGCCATGATCCTGAAGGACAATTGAGAAAGGCAATGCAGTTGCGGAAAAAGAGTCATTTAAGAAAGTGTCAAAATAATTACCACTTTCTCACTAAATTTATTTAAAAATGCAAGCCACCAGAGCTACCTTTTTGTTTTAAGAAAAGGCAAATAAATTTTTTTTATGCAATCCAGCACAACTACCTTATATAGTCAGTCAATAAAGTTTAGGTACATCGAATTTTTTACAATACGGGCAACTATTTTTTAAATATTTTAGTTTTCGTTAATTTTTTATAAAAATATGGTAAGTTCTACAACAAAATCCCCAAAAATCAGAGTTCCAAACCTTGTGCAAAGTTTAAGAAAATTCTGAAAAATTTCATTAAAATAATTCACTTTCTGTATTTGTATTTGGAGCTTTTCGGCCGGTGTGTTGAAAATAAAAACAAAGTTTATTTTTTTCACTTTCTATTTACGCTCTCTAGAAAAAAGTTGAGTTTGCAGTTTTTTAGCCCGTTCAATTTTAGTATAATGAAGTGCAAGTATGAGGAAGCTAGAACTTACCAAACAACTAAAAAAAGTTGCTAAATATTAATGGTAAGACCTAGCCAGTTCAAACTTGCACTTTGTTATATTAAAATTAAATGGGCTAAAAACTGCGTACTTAACTTTTTTCTAAAGAGTGTAAATTGCAATATTTGGTTGGAAATTTGCAGAGTTTTCTTTAATTTTGATTAAAGTTTGGAACTCTGATTTTTGGGGGTTTTGGTGTAGAATTAACCATTTTTTTATAAAAAAATTAGGGAAAAATAAAACATTTAAATAATAGTTGCTGGTATTGAAAAACTTCGCTGTACCTAAACTTTATTGACTGACTGTATATCTTATTTACATTAAGTACGACAAAAACTTTCAAAGTACTTCATATACATATAAGCTTAAAAAGAACTGAATTTACTTAAAAATCAATATGATTAAATTTAGACAAGTAAGACAAAGTGAACTAATATTTTTACTTTTAAGCAGAACGCACTTTTGTTTTTTACTTACTACTTAAGTTTAATACTACTACTACTACTAATGTGGTTTATAAATTTTTAATAAATGCGTTTAAACATTTGTGATGGTATTGTCCTTCCTTCAACCGATCGAATTTATTATAAAAGGGAAATGTTTCGACAAGCCTGATTAGAAATGTAGATCTAAGGTGACGAATTTATAGAAAAAGGGGATGCAGAACGAACTAGACCTCATCTGTCGAATTTGGAACTGGTTCGGAACTATAGAAAAAGGGGTGCAAAACGAACTAGATCTGATCTGTCGAATTTAAAACTGGTTCGGAACTAGGGCCAAAGGGATGCAACGGAGGACAATTGACATTTCCTAGGACAATGATTAACTCGCCAGTCTCTAGCATGCAAAAGAGAATTAACGCGTACTAGTCATGGTTCCAAACGCACTAGAACCGAACCATTTTTTTATTTTATATGGAAACTGACAAAATAAAAAAAATAATTTTTCATTTAAATTGCTGGTGAAACCGGCTGTTAGTAGCTCAGATATGGCCGTTTAATTGGAAATTAATTTGTAAATAGGCCGTTTTTAATGAAAATTTTTGTGGAAAAAACAACAATTTAAATTTTGGTAGAAGTTATAGCAGTCATTAAACCTTAAAAACGGGCACCACTTTATGTCAGAACTGACTCCGTTTTCGTAATCTGAGTGTACCCAAAAACATAAACACTGATGTTCCATACTCATTCTGATCAAAATGTACATATACGCGCTTGGGCACAAGGGCATTATAACTTTGTTCGCACAACGGTTGTTTGTAACAGGCCAAAAATAATCGAAATGGATATACATATGCATGTAGACATATACAAATATTACCAAAATGCTCAGAACAAAGAGAGAAGTATCTGTCTGACCGTCGGTCTGTGTACACGATAACTCGAACAAACATTGTGGTACCTCAGCGAAATTTAGTATTCAGGTGACCTTTTTTACAAGGTAGGTTGTAGAGGTGAGATAGTCACACCATCGATAGTTTTCAGAAAAACTCAATATTCACGATAGTCTCGAAAAAAAAAAAAACTATCGATAGGTTAGTCAGTTAGGTTGCTTTGTTTTTACAGGATCATAGTGAAATAAATATTATCTTATAAAAGTTATAATCATTCAAAATTAAGTAACTGCTTAGCCAAAATACTTCACTTTTTGAAAGTTCAAAAACAAACACAAGTTATACAAATAAAACAGGATTTACGATTAACACATGTATGTATGTTGGTTTAAATGCGTGCATATTTGAATATGACGTCGGCATTACACTAAAAAACAAAATTTTTAATTCAAATTAAAAAGTTTAGGTATTACCAACAATAGTTCGATAGTCCTAACGGGTGATTTTTTTGAGGTTAGGATTTTCATGCATTAGTATTTGACAGATCACGTGGGATTTCAGACATGGTGTCAAAGAGAAAGATGCTCAGTATGCTTTGAAATTTCATCATGAATAGACTTACTAACGAGCAACGCTTGCAAATCATTGAATTTTATTACCAAAATCAGTGTTCGGTTCGAAATGTGTTTCGCGCTTTACGTCCGATTTATGGTCTATGGTGATGAGGCTCATTTCTGGTTGAATGGCTTCGTAAATAAGCAAAATTGCCGCATTTGGAGTGAAGAGCAACCAGAAGCCGTTCAAGAACTGCCCATGCATCCCGAAAAATGCACTGTTTGGTGTGGTTTGTACGCTGGTGGAATCATTGGACCGTATTTTTTCAAAGATGCTGTTGGACGCAACGTTACGGTGAATGGCGATCGCTATCGTTCGATGCTAACAAACTTTTTGTTGCCAAAAATGGAAGAACTGAACTTGGTTGACATGTGGTTTCAACAAGATGGCGCTACATGCCACACAGCTCGCGATTCTATGGCCATTTTGAGGGAAAACTTCGGAGAACAATTCATCTCAAGAAATGGACCGGTAAGTTGGCCACCAAGATCATGCGATTTGACGCCTTTAGACTATTTTTTGTGGGGCTACGTCAAGTCTAAAGTCTACAGAAATAAGCCAG
>NW_023462964.1:7355-16164 GCF_013731165.1 Rhagoletis pomonella | reverse complement strand
AAGCAAGACTAATGAGATTTCGCCCGAGATGCTTTTGCAAGAGAATTGATGCTCCATTTTCTACGCCCGTATTTACGGAAGTGGTATCAAAACTCATACCACCAACTCGATCAATGAGGCTCCATCTGATTAAAAGATCGCGAACAGCGCTCGCGATATTTTCACCAGTATCGGGATTTACAACTGCAGCGCTGAGAAATTTGGACGTTCCTTGATAGCTCAAGAAAATTGCAATTCACTCCACTTTTTGCGTGCCAACTATGTCTGCCATTAATTTCCCGTCCCAATGAACGACCACTGATCTCACATTCCTAATCTATGTATGTATGTAGATATAAAATTATTGCAAAAAAATTCATGTATTAATAACTAAAAGTAAACCCAGAAGAAATCACTACAATTACGTTTTCATTAAACTCCGCTATAGAAGACTCAAATCCACGTTGGCGGTTCTTTTTTCGTTGTTCATATATTGATGAGCGATTGATCACAAATTCGTCCGCCTCAACACCAAAAGCTTCAGCTGCTGCAACCAAAATATGTACTGCCTTCCCGGAGGATACTTTGGCATCGCCCAGTAACCAAAATAATTTTTTTTTGTTCCACATCATATGACAAAGCTTTTTTTACCGTCAGTATAGTATATTTTATTTAAAAGAAAACATTCGATATTTGCTCTTTTGTTTGTCCGTAAACTATAGGCTTAAGTTGTTCTTTAAAATGTCCACAGATACATATGTATATTTCTTTCTGGAAAATTTTATTCTTTATCCTGTAGAAACTTTATCTGTTATTTTTCTCTCTAAATTTATCCCTTTTTTATAAACTTTTTTGCAGTTTTTTTCGTATTAAACCGCCAAGCCGTGATAATTCGTAACAATTGTTCCAAACTATTACAAACTATTGCTTAATAAACAAACGGTTATTAGACATTCTTTTGAGCGTAGTATTACTTGAAAATAAGGATCATAATATAAATACCTAATACATTCAATAAGTACCATTGTTTCAGTTTTACAAGTATAAATGTATCCCGCAGAAACTTCCAAACCTTATCTAAAAATCAAATGTTATTTTGCTATCTCAATTTATCTTATTTTATCAACTTTTTTGCTAGCCAAAGCATGATAATTTGTAACAATTTTTAAAAAATATTTCAAACTATTGCTTAATGAAACAAACCTATCGTCAGCTGTTTTTCTAATTGCGATGTGGATAACATGCCTCTGGAAATGATATTTTAATTTATTTTACAATCAAATGTGATGTACAGTATCGATACGTTGCTTGAATCCAATGTCATTTACTAAATTTGCTATAACCTTTCTATTTTCAAATCGATTTGCAAAAAATTTGGATCTATATACTTTGAAATTAAATATGCTTTAACATAGCATAAAAATAAGAACAACAAGTTTGCAGCTTTTAGGTGTAATTCACAGTAGAATAACGATGCGACTTAAAATTGTGTCCGATTTCACTAATAAATTGGCAGATAACTCTTAAACTGATAATTTGATTGCAAAACATTGTATAGCAGGTTCGTAGGGATTTCAAAGACCTTTAATCTGGTGGAGATCTTTTTGTGGTGTGATAATCACAACCGGATATTTTTGGAAAAAATTGAAAATTCTGTTTTCTCAATTTGAAAAAAACGATAATTTCGCAAATTCTTAAAACGTATTCTACCTTTTTAATTTTTGACCTCATATTCAGATTGTGTAGGTATTTAACATGGCAAATGACTATAAAATTCACGACTTTCAACTATTTTGTTAGAAATTTTTTCCCAGAGTGCATATGGTTTTCTAAATTTTCAAATGCAACGCGCAAGTACATGGGCGTAGCCAGGTAGGGGCAGGGGGGTGCTCGAGCCCCCCCTAACTTTTAAATTTTTCTTATATATATATAAAATAGTATCCTGAAATACCAGCTCATTAGGGTCGAGCCCCCCCTAAATTTCATTCTGGCTACGCCGATGCGCAAGTACTTAGAGTTATCATATTCGAATAAAATTTTGTACAGCTTATTTTTAGACCAAAACACATATTTTTCCGCCCGGCAAACCAAATTTTAATTTTAACGAACGGTCTAATATACACACACATTCATATCCAGCCTGCAGCAAATCAAACTGGTTCAGAACTTGCGCTGAGCTAGCCTGAAAAGGGACGGTACTGGTTCTTCATCTATCCCAACTCAATACTTTAAACTATCTTTTTTAACATGGTGATGTCCTAGGAAGTGACAATTGTCGCCCTCTGCAGAACTTTTGAACTTGTTCTGAGCTGACTCTGGCTTAGATGGCTCTGAGACAGTTCATATAACAAGAGTTCCTAGATAGTTCAAAAAGAGTTACCTCCGAACTAGAAAAATTTGGTTAGTTTTGAGCTGGATCTAAGAAGTATAGTATATAGCCTTTTTTTCAAATAAGCACGCATACAATTTTGTACATAAAAAATATGTACTTCATTTTATATTTAAACAGCTATTTGAGTTGCACTAATTTACTTTTTGAGGCAAACTGTGCTTTAAAATTAGGAACATAAAGTGTCAGTTATTCCTTCATTTTCTAAAACCGTTATTCTTAAAAATAATTTATATTTGTTACGTATAATGGGTATTTCTGGGATACTTATAATTAAACATCTAAACTAAGTCGTTTCAAAAAACTAGAAAAACGGTGATATATTGAATGCTTATTTGTGATAACTCAGAGTTAAATTGTAGTAACTTTAATGAAACGTAATACATAGACCCTCCGGCATCGAATTAAGAATATATAAAATTTTGAATATTCACAATGGTTTTCATGCTAAATACTTTTCGTAAATCTTGTATTTAAGGATGGCTCATAAGTATTATAACATAACCAAATAAATTCACGTTTCTAACTGTGTTGCAAATTTAGTAGAATTCTAGAAATTGCTATAAAAACTTGAAATTTTTTAAATCAGAGTTTATAAATATGCAGTTCTATAGCCCATTAAATTTTAGAATAATTTATCGCGCTGATTTTTTATAACTCTTTCTACGTGACGGGTGTGACGAGGACGCAAACCAAATTATCTACTACTTACTTGCTTCAGAGTTTTTCTGCTAATTATGTCTTTTGCTTATGGTTTTAAATAGTTCGTTGTATAGTTAAATAAACATTCTCAACATTTACGCCAAAGTTGCTTACCTCTATTGGAAATTATAGATTGTATATTCCAAATTCAACTGTGATGGGTGTGGGTTCACTTTGTGACGGGTGTGACAAGTTGAGCATGAATACATAAATACATATTAATAGACAACTAAACTAACTTTATTTCTCAAAAAATCGGATTTTACGAACACATACAAGATTCTGACACCTAAAGACGGGATAATCCTTGATCGGACTCTTCATCTCCATTGTAGACTTGAGTAATTGTAAAGTACCTTATTTTTAAATAGTGTGATGCTGTTACCTGTCAAACCGAGGCCGTTACCTGTAAAAACCGTTTTAGATACTGTTTTTGTCCTGATAAGCGAAGTAATGGTTTCCTTTTATCCGTGACAGCATAGCTTAAGTTTTCCCACCGCTCGAGCAACATATCTTTATGATTAGCTTTAACATCACTGATCACAAACAGATATATGACACATTTCAGATTAGCAGATAAGTAACGGTAGCAGTCCCTGGCCGAATTAATTGAAGTTTGTCAAACTTTAAATTGTGACGGGTGTGACATGTAACGGGCGTGAACAACATAATTCGTTCTTTTTTCGAAAATAAAAGCATATAAATACTTCAAAGCAATTCGCACATATTCCCCTGTGTCATAGCGTTACTTTCGTAAGCTTTTTTACACTGTCCAAGATGTGTTTTCCTTCTAAAAACATCTATTTTATGTATTTTGTGACGGGCGTGACATTAAAATATGCTTTGCTTCAATATATAATAAAATATTCAGTACTCGCCCGAAAAATTTGAAAATTACGCCGTTACAATGCTAACGAATTGTTCTCTCCACTGACGCAATGCGAAAAAGATAATACACTTCGAAAATCAGTCTTGTAAATTTTGAAAATTAACCTCTCATTTGGGTTTGTAAATGGTACAACCTAAAGTAAAAAAATATCTGATTTTGAGATAAATTTCGGAATTTTGGCTTTCAGTCTTGAAAGTTAGATTTATTTACTCTTACTTACTAGAAATAATACAGTTAAGTTCTTAAGTTTATTTTCGTTTCATTCGCTAACGATTACCGTGAAATGAGCCTATTCTCGTATTTAAATATTTTCGTTTAAGATGCAATATTACACTTTGCTACACTAAAATTTGATGGGCTACAAAACAGAATACTCGAAATATTTATAAAAAATCTCTGATTAAAAATTTTGAAATTTGAAGACAGTTTTTAAAGTTCTATCAAGTTAGCAGCACAGTTAGAAGTTTGATTTTAATGGTTTATGGAGTATGAGACACAGTACTTAAATACAAACTTAACGAAAAATATTTAAAATTAAAAACATTGGAAATTAAAAAAAAAAATCACCGCATAAATACACATTTCGGGTGCTCACTGATATATTTACGTATGTACAGTATCGTTCATGTTAATAGCACCCCCATTTCAAAGTGAGATAGTTTACCACTTTTGTTAATTTTTTTAAATCTGATTAAAAGGTCAAAATTTTTGATGAAAAATCGTTAAATTTAACTTTGTTTTATACAAGGTTTTAAAACACGGTTTATATATATGATTTTGTTTTAAGCTTGATCATATTTTTATAAAATAATAACAAACAAATTTTAACTCTCAATATACTATGAATGTTAAAAAAAAGGTGTACGCAGACTTTTGCTGTTAAGTGTAACTTAATTAAATTTTATGGTTATATTTTGCATTCAATTTTATACGTACGTATATATGTATAAAAATGACATTACCAATAACGACTTTTTTGGAAATATTTTAGCAGTTGCCCCATAAACTACAGAATTGCATACTATTAAATAATCGAAAACAGTTTGTTATTAGTTTTAGGGTCTAAGAAAATCGAACAAATACTATAGTATGTTATATTAGTGCATCTATTTTGAGCTTTCACATAACCAGGATGAGTAAAATTGATGACAGCGCAACTAGCAACATATGAGATTCCACCGTCCAGCTCTGCATCCCTTTTACAGTAGTTCAGAGACAGTTCTGAAATTTGTAGGGCGGACCTAGTGCTTTACCAGACTGTCCCTAAATTTTGCTGCAGGGCATACACACATGTTCATATGTATAGCTGCTTAAAACTCCAACCGCAAAATTCGATGCAATTGTCTTTCGAATCAACTGCCTGCCGAATGTGTTGCCTTTCGAGTGCAAAAACAGCGGGTAGTAAAAGTAATTTCCTCTCTATCTACTTACTTCAGCGTAGTGAGTGACATTCACTCTCTTTGTTAACTTGTTCGGTTCGAACACGGTGTTATTGTTGTGTTGATCATGTCTCTGAGTTGTAAGAGAATGTCTTGAAACACAATATGAATCAACCCGTGCAGACGTTTAGTACATACCCTGCAGTCAAATGTACTAGTTGTAAACTACCTCACAACTAGTATGAAGCCCAACTAGTCAGCGAACTATCTTATTTCCACGCAATCAACTGGTATTTTTAACATGGGGATGTCCTACAAGATGGCAATTGTCAGATTTCGGTCAGAAATATACCAGTCTCATACTAGTTCAAAACAGACAGAAAAATACTAATCCAATTATGGACCAAAACCGCTACTTTGGAAGTCAAAAAATTAAATAAATTCATGAATATACAATGAAAGAATTTTGATTAAGTACACTTTAAAATACTACACATTTTTATTTAGCAGCCTTAGATTTGCTAATAATTAGTGTAAAATTTTTTGAGTATTAATTAAAAGGAAAAATAAATACATAAATATTTCAAACATTCGAACATAAATTTAAAGGCATTTTCCATTAAATGGTATTAAAAGTAAAAGCTTTCAGGTACAATAAATACTATATTTATACCCGAGCGCACTTGTGCAGAAGGGTATATTAATTTTGTTCATAACGGTTGTTTGTAACAGCCAAAACGAATCGAGATAGATATAGACAAATATATACATAAATGCTCAGAATGAATAGAGAAGTCGATTAAGCCATGTCTGTCTGTCCGTCTGTCCGTCCGACCGTGTACACGATAACTTGAGCAAAAATTGAGATAACTCAACCAAATTTGGTATATAGGTTTCCATTAATCCAAGGTAGGTTGGTATAGAAAATGGGCGAAATCGGACTGTAACCACGCCCACTTCCTATATAATGGTAATTTCCAGAAATACGAAAACTGCGATATTTTAGTAACTACTGAAGATAATTCACTCAAAATTGATATTTACAATAATTTTCAGACGAAAAATAAGAATATTATAAATTTTTGGAAAATGGGCGTAGCCACGCCCACTTATGGTTACATGTGTATATCTTAGTAACCGCTGCACCAATTTCTTCCAAACTTGGCGCACATGTTAGCCTTGCCACAGCATACCAAATGGCCGAAAATTTTTAAAATCGGACAATAACCACGCCCACTTCCCATATAACGGTAATTTCCAGAAATACGAAAACTGCGATATTTTAGTAACTACTGAAGATAATTCACTCAAAATTGATATTTACAATAATTTTCAGACGAAAAATAAGAATATAAATTTTTGGAAAATGGGTAAAATGGACAATAATCACGCCTACATCTCATATAACGGTAATTTAGAGAATACAAAATCTTCGATAAATCAGTAAATTTTAAAGCTAATTTATTAAAAATTGATGCTTTCAACAATTCTTTACCAAGAAATTCGTTTATGGTAAAATTTTGGAAAATGGGCGTGGCACCTCCCACTTATGATCACATATATGTATCTCGGTAACCGTTCTCCCGATTTGTACCAAACTTGGTGTAGTTATTGTACTTGCCACATAAAAGCAAAACGTTGAAAATTATTGAAATCTGACTAAAATTACGGCCGCTTTTCATATAACGGTAAATTTCAGAAATGCTTGAAACTGCAATATTTCGAAATTTAAGGACGCTAGTTTACTCAAAATTGATACACCCCGGCTTACCGGCTGAAGAAACATATATTTAATACTTGCGCCGGGTATTTAATGTTCGGCTCCACCCGAACTTAGACTTTCTTACTTGTTTTATCTTTTTTTATTAATATGGAAAAGAAAACATTTTAGTTAAAAATAAAACGAATACTTTAGTTCATTTTGGGTGAACTAAAATAAAAATAAAAGTTTTCATTAAAATAAATTAAATTCATTAGCTTTGCACATTTCAGTCATTTCGTTTTAAAATTTTTTTAAAATAATAATTAATGTTTAAAATTCGAGATTTGGATAAGAATAAATTAACTAAATAATTCAAACAGTTAATAAATATTCCTCATTTTTGTCTATACTTTGGCTTGTTGATTGATAATTAAAATTAATCAAATAATTTTATTAACTTTTAATTAAAAAGAGTCAAAAATAATTGAAATGATCAAAAATAACAAAATAATGACGTAATTAAAATTAACGAACTAATTAAAAAAATTTGTTTAAGTAATTATTAATCATTAAAAAGGTGCTAATATCGGTATTTAACCATTAAACGGTCATTAAAAAAAAAACATGCTTTAATTAAAAATCATTATGAATATTAATAATTATTTAACAAGTATGGTATAGTTACGAGTACGTACTCGCCTTAACGGTTTACAATATACCAAAATAAAAGTTATAATATTTTTTGTACTCTATTGTATTCAACTGTCGAAGTTAAATAAAACAGGGCATGAATACATAAATCGTTTTGTACTTGGTACAAGTCTGGTTATTTACGAACTAGTTCGGTTTCGGTCAGGAGATTCTAGTTGCAAACTAGTATTTTTCCTGACTAGTTTAGCGTTTCACTGCAGGGTACATACAAATATATCTACAACCATTCCCAATTTGCCAAAGGGCGAAGACGAGATCGAATCGACGTCGTTACGACGTCGCTCTGGTGAAGTCGTTAGGGTGAACTCGAAACGACGTCGAAACGAAGTCGTTTTTTCCATACAAAATACAACGTCGTTCCGACCTGGTTTTTTTTTCATCGAATCGAAGTCGTTGCGACGTCGATCTGGTAAAGTGGTTTTGGTGAACTCGAAACGAATTCGTTTCTTCAAATCCACAAGTTTTTTGAGGAACCTTCGGCCTGGGTTGGACAAGTTCCACGCCCACATTTTTACAGCGTGGCGACGATTAACTGTTACCCAGTTTTTTTGAGAAATAAAAGGGTATAAAGGAAAAAAAAAGTATTTTATTATTATTTTTGCACAGATTTTACTTTAGTTGTATTAATTAGTTTGCGTGCCAAATGAACTTTTCTCTCAAAGTTGAAACTGCTGGAAAATGTAAATAAGGATTAAAATTTAATAACTAATTAATACAACTAAAGTAAGATCTGTGGGAAATTAACAATAAAATACTTTTTTCTCGCAAAATCTATAAAGGACCCTTTTATTTCTCAAAAAACCCGGGGTAACAGTTATTCGTCGCCACGCTGTAGCATAAATAAAAGTCATTCATTTCGATAGTAAACCGCTTTTACTATGCCTTTTTTTTATTATGACAGAATACAGACAGAAACTTAAACCGCCTACATATTTTTCAAAATATTCATTTTTCATATAATTTTTTTTTGTTTATAAAGGTAGTTTTCTCATTGGCCTTATTAAAAAAATAAAATAAATTTGTGGGTATGAAGTTTTTTTAAATTTGGTATAAAACTG
>NW_023462964.1:2862-7345 GCF_013731165.1 Rhagoletis pomonella | reverse complement strand
TGCGTATTATTGGACACTTCACCATCGTACTCCATGCTTGCCGGGAATCCATTGGTATTTCTCTTACAATTTATAACGGACCAGAAACTAGATGGATTTGATTTCAATTTTGATTCGAGTATAAGCATGTATTGTTTAAATAGAAACTTATTAAGACAATCGAAATTCTTTTTAAGTCTTACACAGTTAAGTCGATCAACTTTATCAGTACTCTTTCTTTGTTTCCTAAAAGCTTTATTTTTAATATTTTTTAGGTTACTCAGTTACGAATTGAACCAGGGTGGTTTATTGTTTGGAACTGTTCGCTTTAGAGGTACGAAACTGCAAATAGCTAACGAAAGCCGTTGTAGCAAAATAGCGTACGAAGTATCTGGTCCAGTAGGGGAGTTCAGGAAAGTCCAATCGGTGGCTAGTAAAAAGTCATTCATCGCTACACTGTCAACACTTAAATAATTATATTCAACAGCAGATTCAGTAGGTATAGTAGTAGGTTTGTATGTAGGTTAAATGAGCCATCAAGGCATTGTGGTGAAAACTATTTTCTAAACTAGGAGACGGGCACTCCAAACATGATAGTCTAAGATCAGCTGACGCAAAAATTAGATCAAGGAATCTACCATTGTTATTGGGATAAGAGTTACATTGCTTTAGGCTATACGAAAACCAGGTGCTTACAACTAGCATATCGATATCCGATCTAAGATTAGTTGGTAAAATATTATTAGAATCACTTAACCAAGAGACGTTACTTAAATCAAAATCGCCTAAATATATTATCTCATCAGACGGATTAGCATTATTTATTATACAGATTAAGTTGTCCATATGCTTTTTGTAAGCAGCGAGGTCGCTGCTGGGTGGAATATAAGAAAATAGAAAAACTACTGTTTTGTTACCTGCAAATTTTACACTAACACAAATTTGCTCCACAATAATTAATAGCAATAAGTTTGCAGCATAAATCAGCTCTGACTGCAAGTAGGACACCACCACCCTTCTCAAGACCAGTGGCGATCGGGCAACGATCCTTACGAAATATATGATAATAACTATCAAAAAGTTCATTGGAAGAAAAATTTTCATTCAACCAAGTCTCAGTTAAAGCTAATATATCATATTCATGTGAAGCAACACTACGATAAAATTTAGAGGATTTTGTACGCATACCACTTACATTCTGATAATAAAGTGTATACGTTATACTTAATTCATTAATAGGCTTAGAAGTATATAATAAGTTTTCGCCTGTAGGGACCTTAGTCTTTTCGGCCGTTGAAGAAAACAGAGAGGGCGCACCGTCACGTTCCAAATATTCATTCGAATTTTCAAATGCTAGGTTTTGGCCGACTGGATTGGTTTCCGTTAAAAAAAACGAAATGGGCGTACAGTGGCCTTAACGGGCCAAATCTCAGGCCTGAGCAGTTTACCGAATACATCTTCAGGAACACCCAATTTAAAGTTAACCCTCTTTAAATTATTAGTTTCGACGTCCTTCTTAACCAGACTGAAGCAGGACATGAGATCTTTACTGATTCCCGAATGCTTTTCCACATATTGGAGGATGTCACTAGGACTGACAGTTGGCAGAAAAGAAGCTAAATGTAGCCACTTTAGTTGTGCAGCAACAGCAACGTTAAGTTCGATGTTGTTGTTGGATCCGATAACATGCAATTTATTTTTGTTTACGTCGCTTATCAGATACCTCTATCCAGTCGCGAGTAGATTCGTCAAGATTTATAACTGCTGTTTCAATAGTTTCATGATTTTTGACACACCCTAACTCAGCTGTGCTACTCTTACATGAAGATGTATTAGAAGATGTGTTAGTAACCCCATTCGCGACGTCAAGCGCTTTCGTAATAGCAGACATATGGGCGAGCGAATCCGAGGAAGCATTGGAATCATAAACATTGACACTAGGTGCAGCGACTGAGGCATAAGTCGACCCCTTTTTACTGACTGCATTTGAGACCTCAACAACATCAGCAGCAGCAGGGGAAGCAACAGGCAGCGGGTAATCAGAGGTAGCCGGAATGATAGAAACAGAAGAAGACGATAGAGATGAAGGTGGTTGATTAGCTATAGCAGCGACGACGTCATTAGCATCAGCATTACCGACGGTCAAACCCGCGTCAGTGACAAAGTGTTCAGCTGATTTATGTTTGTTATTATTTAAACACATACATTGGCACGTACAGCGGCGAAGCTCTTTCACTTCGGCTGTGAGCGAAGCAAGCGTATTAGCAATGTTTTCATCATATTGTTTCCGCAAAGATGTTAGATCAGATTGCAGTTTCTCAGTAGTTTCTATTAAACGACAATTGTCAGCTTGAACAGCATGAGGCATAGTAAGAGAACGAGCTTGTTCTGACTTAAGAGCTTTGAGTTCACGAAGAATTTTAGATAACGTAGTTTGCAGCTCAGACTCTTTTACATTCTCACTAAGCGACTTAGTTGGTGCTGACTTTTGTGGTTGTTGTTAGGAAAAGATAACGTCACATTCGCTTGTCTGCACACCGGTTGAGTTGGCTAAACACAAATTATTGGCAATTTCACTGCCCACCAGCTTCACAGAAGGCGGAGGAGTGCGAATAGATTTACGACGTATTTGTTGTTTGAGCTGAGCAAAAACTCCAAGTCATTCTGCGAAACGCCGGCGCAATCCAAATGAAAAAATTCTTTGCACTCAGCACCTGCACTTTCGCGCGATTACGATCGACTTTTTGCCCACATACACAAGGCATTTTAGATTAGTTTGTTGAAATCAACAATAAACTTTTTAGATAAAAAGAGTCACTATCTCAAGCATTAAATAATGCAAACCAAAAATGTTCATTTCACTAGGAAAAACGTTAACTTAATAGTGCACGACAAAAACACGTCTTATCTCTTTGACGGCTGTGTTTCGCATACCAATTCGTTTTTATTATATTATTTGAACGGTGAATTTCTACGTCTAGGAAGGCTAACTTGTTTCCATCTTCTACTTCAGTGGTGAATTGGATTTTGCTGCGTTGCGAATTAAAACCTTTTAAGATTTCTTTCACGTCATTTTTCCTTACAATAGCGAATATGTCATCTACATACTTATTTATGTATTTGATATATATGTCCTTAGTTTTAAGTTCAGCGATGCTGTCGTCAAGTATTTTATCTGAAACAATGTCGGCTACAGTTGGCGATAAGGGGTTCCCCATTGGCATTCCATGAACTTGTTGATAGTATGTTCCATCATATAAAAAGTAATTATTATCTCGCAGGCAGAATTCTAAGGTCGTTAAAAATTGGTTTCTTGTGAGTGTGGTATGGCGTTGCAGTGAAGTTCATTGTTCCATAATTGTACGAATGGCGAATTGAACGGGTATATTCGTAAATAGGGATACCACGTCGAATGAAACAAGGATTTCGTCTTTTTCAATCCTAATGTTTTTTAATCTGTCTTTAAGTTGGAACGAATTGTTGACATTGTATTCGTGGGAAACGATTTCCTTAAGTATATGTCCTATAAATTTTGAGAGTTTGTAGCATGGTACTTTAGTAGAAGCGGAAATTGGTCTGAGCGGTGTATTTTCTTTATGTATCTTCGGAAGTCCATATAATCTTGGTGCTGTAGCTGCAGTGCATGTCAATTGGTATTTTTTACGATTGCCGATATTTTTCTGTTTGTATAAGTCATTAACTATGTTGTTGTTTCTTCGTAGCAATTTTTGAGTTGGGTCCATTCGAATAGTTTTGAAAGATTCGGGTTTATAATTAACGAAGATTGGTTTGTAAATAAAACTAAAATCCACATTCCTAGAGAGTCTAGATGGATACTTAACGTTGCTGTTGCTGCACAACTAAAGTGGCTACATTTAGCTTCTTTTCTGCCAACTGTCAGTCCTAGTGACATCCTCCAATATGTGGAAAAACATTCGGGAAACAGTAAAGATCTCATGTCCTGCTTCAGTCTGGTTAAGAAGGACGTCGAAACCAGTACTTTAAAGAGGGTTAACTTTAAACTGGGTGTTCCTGAAGATGTATTCGGTAAACTGCTCAGGCCTGAAATTTGGCCCGCTAAGGTCACTGTACGTTCATTTCGTTTTTTTTCAACGGAAACCAATCCAGTCGGCCAAAACCTAGCATTTGAAAATTCGAATGAATATTCGGAACGTGACGGTGCGCCCTCTCTGTTTTCTTCAACGGCCGAAAAGACTAAGGTCCCTACAGTCGAAGACTTATTATATACTTCAAAGCCTATTAATGAATTAAGTAGAACTTATACGCTTTATTATCAGAATGTAAGTGGTATGCGTACAAAATCCTCTAAATTTTATCGTAGTGTTGTTTCACATAAATATGATATGTTAGCTTTAACTGAGACTTGGTTGAATGAAAATTTGTCTTCCAATGAACTTTTTGATAGTTATTATCATATATTTCGTAAGGATCGTTGCCCGATCGCCACTGGTCTTGAGAGGGGTGGTGGTGTCCTACTTGCAGT
>NW_023462964.1:0-2762 GCF_013731165.1 Rhagoletis pomonella | reverse complement strand
GGATGGTTGGAATGATAATTGATCATTCTGGAGGATGCTACAGATTTTTATTTATTTATTTATTATTATTCAGTCTAAAAAGTTACAAACTTTATTACAGACTAGTTAAAAATAGAAAACAATTCGAGTTTAAATTTATATAAACTATTATTAAAATTAAAAACGCTGCTATATCGATTTGCTAGATGTATAGTTTTAACGATTGGTTCATTCATTGCATGATTTGTTTTACAAGTAACTTCGATAAATTATCTAGTATGCCGAAGATTACGCGGTGGAATATAGGGGATGAATAAATTAGACAAATCAGAGCATTTAATGTTAGAGTTAACTATGTTATAGGCAAACAAGAGCGAGGAAGAGGTTCTTCTCTCATACAAAGCCTGGAGGCCAAGTAATTTACGTCTGCTGATATATGATGGCAGGCCATCAGGCCAACGAAGCATTCGCAAAGCGATTTTAGTAAATATTTTCTGAACTCTCTCAATTTTACATGAGTGTACTTCATAGAATGGATTCCATATAAATGAGCAGTATTCGAGACGACTTCTTACCCAAGAAATGTAGAGTGATCTCAACGTCATTGGATCTTTAAAGTCTACGGAATTACGTCTAATAAAACCAATCATTGCAAACGATTTTGAAACAATAAAGTCAATGTGACTAGGGAAAGAGAGTTTGGAGTCAAATAATACACCCAGATCTTTAATCTCATAAGAACGGTTCAACGAGTGAGCATTTCTTTTATAGTTGAAAATAGTGGTGCCAACCTTTTTTGAATAGGAAACAACGCAACATTTGTTCGTATTTAAAAATAAGTTATTGTTATTGCACCATCCGGCAAAAGAATCAAGGTCAGATTGTAAGTTAATGCAGTCAAAAATATTACGTACTGTCAAAAACAGTTTAACATCATCTGCAAACATTAAGCATTTAGCGAATTTAAATTGTTTAGGCAGGTCATTAATAAAGATAAGGAACAATAAAGGACCATAGTGAGTACCTTGTGGAATTCCTGACCAAGCATCGATAAGCAAAGATGATTTAACTCCTCCAATTGACACAAAAAGTTTCCTATTCGATAGAAAACTGGAGAAAAATTTCAACAGTTTTCCAATGATTCCATACAATTTCAATTTACGTAACAGAATTGAGTGATCAACTTTGTCAAATGCTTTTGAGAAGTCGGTGTAAATGACGTCGAGTTGCGCATGAGTCTCAAAAGCATCGACAATTCGATTAGTGACTAAGGCTAAATTGGTGGAAGTAGACCTCCCGGGAAAAAATCCATGCTGACACTCAACGATAGCTTTGCTAATGTGATCAAAGAGCTTACGTTGAAGAATGTGATCAAATATCTTTGCCAGGGTGCTTTGCTTAACTATAGGTCTATAGTTGCAAATATCATTGCGGTCTCCAGCCTTAAATATAGGATTTATTGAACATAGTTTCCACGAATCTAGGAAAGTCCCGCAGTTAAGACATTGTCGAAAGAGAAGTGCCAAAGGATCTGCAACGGTTTCGGAACAAATTTTGAAAAATAACGGACAAAGACCCTCATTGTCAGATTTTGCGCTGCTTGTCAACTTTGAAATTGACAGAAGAACATCATCGACGGTAATTTCGAAGGAAGAGATTGGTGGTAAATACCAGTTATGAAATGCAGAAATCGATGAAACGGTAAATTTTGAGTAGACCTTCTGAAATAGTTTAGCAAACAAATTACAAGTATCCTGCGTATTATTGGACACTTCACCATCATACTCCATGCTTGCCGGGAAACCATTGGTCTTTCTCTTAGAATTTATAACGGACCAGAAGCTAGATGGATTTGATTTCAATTTTGATTCGAGTTTAAGCATGTATTGTTTAAATAGAAACTTATAAAGACAATCGAAATTCTTTTTAAGTCTTACATAGTTAAGTCGATCAACTTCATCAGTACTTTTTCTATGTTTCCTAAAAGCTTTATTTTTAATATTCTTTAGGTTACTCAGTTTCGAATTGAATCAGGGTGGTTTATTGTTTGTAATTGTTCGCTTTAGAGGTACGAAACTGCAAATAGCTAACGAAAGTCGTTGTAGCAAAATAGCGTACGAAGTATCTGGTCCAGTAGGGGAGTTCAGGAAAGTCCAATTGGTGGCTAGTAAAAAGTCATTCATCGCTGCACTGTCAGCCCTAAAATAATTATATTCAACAGCAGATTCAGTAGGTTTTTTATCGAAATTATAATACTCAAAATGAGCCACCAAGGCATTGTGGTGAAAACTATTTTCTAAAATAGGAGACGGGCACTCCAAACATGATAGTCTAAGATCAGCTGACGCAAAAATTAGATCAAGGAATCTACCATTGTTATTGGGATAAGAGTTACATTGCTTTAGGCTATACGAAAACAAGGTGCTTACAACTAGCATATCGATATCCGATCTGAGATTAGTTGGTAAAATATTATTAGAATCACTTAACCAAGAGACGTCACTTAAATTAAAATCGCCTAAATATATTATCTCATCAGACGGATTAGCGTTATTTATTATACAGATTAAGTTGTCCATATGCTTTTTGTAAGCAGCGAGGTCGCTGCTGGGTGGAATATAAGACAATAGAAAAACTACTGTTTTGTTACCAGCAAATTTTACACTAACACAAATTTGCTCCACATCCCCTTCACAATAATTAATAGTGATAAGTTTGCTGCATAAATCGGCTCTGACTGCAAGTAGGACACCACCACCCCTCTCAAGACCAGTGGCGATCGG
>NW_023462963.1:0-16170 GCF_013731165.1 Rhagoletis pomonella | reverse complement strand
GTGCGGCCGAAGGCCGCCTACGCAGAAAGGTGTTCTCTGCAAAAGGTATTCAGCCCCCTTTCTTTGGCAACACAGAAGAGAATTCTACGTAGTGAGGGTTATAATCCCTAAGTGCGGCCGAAGGCCGCCTACGCAAAAAGAAGTTCTGCGCTAAAATACTATCATATTACTATTACTACAACATTTCTATCTGTCGCTTTTTTCTTGATTTCACAATATTTTTAGTTAAGGTTTGTTTCCTTAATTTTTTTTAGTTAATTTTTTTTTCAAATCGCCTGATAACCAACTTGGGATAATATCTTTTATTTAAAAATCCAACGGTTTTCGTTAGTTTGGTTATATTCCACTTCAAACTGCTCAGTTGCCTCGGAAAATGCCGTTTTTACCCCATTTTCAAACGGTTCCCTAGAGGTCTGTGGGAAGTCCCCAAGGGGGTGGGGCTTTTCGTAAAGTGGCGACTGCCCCCTTTCGAATGAGGGGGGTTTGGGGGGCCACGCCCCTCCCCCTCCGCCCCCCACCCCAAAAACGATGGGCCAATAACTAAACGTTTCCCCTTAAAATACAATCGATTTTATAATTCCAATGGAAAAATAGTACCGATTTTTTTTTGTATGGGGAGTGATGCAGTGTAATGTACATATGTATAAGCACTCTATTTAGTTTGCTCGATCTGTAAACAAAGCTTCCCAGCGGTGAAAAATATACTATTGTGAACAACCTAAACGAGCGAAATTCACAATAGCGCTATTCTTCATCGAATGAGGGCCATAATACCAAATGAAGATTCGTTCCGATTAGCACTTTCGACCACAGTCGAAGATCGAATGCAACTCATAATAAGGGCCATAATCACTTTTTTAAAGGCAGAAAAGGCAAAAAGGCAACATCCAATGTATATATATGGAATCAGGGGAAGCTAAATCGTGGACTTTCTTAATCGAATATATATCTCTTCAGCAGAAAAAAATGCAATTTCCATAAAATCCGTTCCCTGATCATCGCTAACACATACTTTACGATCTCCATTAATTACTACACCTCGACAAGCCATCCCGAGCTATGTCGACCCCATCGAGTTGCTTAAAAACCAACCTATAGCAATGTACATCTAATATATAATTTTCTCAAAGAGGTAGACCTCAGACGAATATAACACATAATAGTATAAAGCGGAGATGGCAAAAGCATTTTGCACTTAGGAGCCGGTTGGCACATTTAGGTGCTAGATGATGGGAACATCAAGAGCCAGCATGAAGGGGGAAGAGCATATTAAAGATTTTTGTACTCTGACTCTCATCACTAATATAAATGATGCTTTCGATGTATTTTTTACACGCCCTTTACCCTGAGAACATATTTAACTCTTACGTAGCTCTTGCTGGCTCTTTGACTGCTTTAAGGGCCGAAAATCTGCCCATTCCTGGAATAAAGCAAAATGCAAAGATAGATATTTTCATTCGAATAAGATGCAAAGGACAGCTGAGGGACTTCGTCGCCAGTGCTGCGAATCGTAATGTATTTGTAGAATATTTATTTATTGTACAAATATAGTAAAAAAAAAATATATAAAATAAAATAAATATTTTGATTACCTCGATCGCTATCAGTTCTGCTGCTAATCCTTTGCAATCCACATTTTCAAAATGTTCGTCTACAGCAATAACTGGTTTTCTGGGATCTGATCCAGCACGAAGTCCCTTAGGATATCCACGTATGCTTGTATTTAAATACAAAATATTGGACTTCTTCTCCAATATCACAAACCTTAAAATGTATATATATGTATGTCACATGCATAAGTACGAATTAAAACATTTTCATACTTTGGAAAAAGTTGAAGAATGCAACTACCTTCCCCTCCCGTATACAAATGCGTTTCTTTCCATTCAGTTGGCGAGGCAATGCAATAAGTCTGGTCGTCCTTGGTGTGTATTAAAACAAGTGTTGGTCCGCGGTAGCCAAGAACATGGTGCAGAAACCGATTAGCACCCAACCCATGTTCATTCGAGTCATATAATAAAGCCCAATGTGATGGCATCATGGAAAGTTTATCTTTGAAAATTTGCGCTGCAGATGACTTATTAGCGTTTGGAGATTGGATGGTCTGCGGTTTGGAGTAAAGTGGTGGAAGGGCGCCTGCCAATAGCCACGCTTGTGATAATGGCATTAAGGACTCGTATTTTGAATTACCAGTATCTCTGCCGGCTGCATCAGGAAATGGATTACGTTGTTCCAACACTGGTGTTTGTAGTTCAATGCCGCATGATTGATTATGTTGTTCAAGACCTCTATAAGCAGTTGACAATGTATGTACACAATATTTATGCACCAACGCGACCAAACGAATAAGATTCTGTTCAAACCAACGACAAACAAAGCCTACACTTAGATTGTCGTGGCTAAAAAATATTGATTTGGTCACCGAACCGAAGGTTCGATTGATCTGCAATAAAAAATATAAACAAATTATGCTCAGAGAAATTTTCCCTACAGGAATTTCCTTACCGCTGGGCATAATATTGCGTTGCCGGAGTGTTGCATAGCTATAGTATAGCACGTGAAAAGTAAGCGGGTCACTCCTTCTTTAGTAATAAAATCTGGATTGTCCTCTTCTGCAAACATTTTTATATAACATTCCAAAGTTTTGTCATCATCCATTATGCCAAGAAATCGTTCGCATTGTTGGCGGAATGCTACAGTACCAAGATAGGCAGTTGTAGCTTTCGATGCTGAATGCATTAGTCGAAAAAGTCGTTTACCTAAATCAGCATATTGAGGAAATACTTGCGACTGTGAAAGAAACACAAATCAGTATTTTTGCCATCGTCATAAAATGTATGATATGCACTCACCACAAATACGTCCGCAACTATGCCATTGACACTATGCTTGGCTGATTTCTCCTTAAGTATTTCGGATAACTTTTCAATTGGTACGAATTGTGTCAAATACTTCTCCGTAACATCCGCGCCTGATGCAGATCTACTCATAGATTTCTCCGCTTTCAAGAAAGCATGGTTGCTTGCTGTGGAAGACCCATCAACAATAGGAAGGGTAGGGGTTGATTTAAGGTGTTTTTCCTTGGCACCACCTGACCCTGCGTTAGTGCCGTCGCTGCAAGAGTCACTTCTAAAGTTTGAGTTTCCCATTGGACAACGTATTTATTTGCCGAATAGACCATTCACAGCTCAAGAAACAAAAATATTTCGAAATTCCCAATATCTGAACGAAAATAAGAAAAGACTGTCGATTCGAAGACAATAGCCAAGGCGTATTGAACAAGGTGGTGTTGGCCGTATATAAGTAAAAAATTACACTAACAAATTATACCCTGATGTCCATACTGTCATTGGCATGATTCAATAATACAAGGTTCGATAAACGGACAGTTGTCTCTCTCGCACCGCTCCCTTAGCAGTGGCACCTTGTTGCTTCTTTGCAAATTTACTTGGAAAAGTGTAGCTTTGGTGTGAAATTGAAGTATAAGCTTTTTCTTTTTGTTTCTTTTGTTTACTTTTTACCGCTCTTCTTCTGCCATTGTTTACTATTCACGGTGCCCTATCAAACGTCAAAATTACTGGCCTACTACTATTTCAAGCAGAAGAAAGAACACGAACATTTTCTTGTGCATTTTCTTAAGAGCTGGATACAGCTGTATCCTGTATGCAGCTCTCAAGAAAACGGTCAAGAAAAAATTGCCATTATTTCGTATGTGTGTCCAAGGAATTTTGACATTTTTGATACTTCACAGCCTGTTGCCGCACTCTTTCCTCAAGAAATAATTGAACGGGCATATATTTCTGTTGCAAACCAGGGTTGCCAGTGCTCTTTTTTCACAAAAAACTTTTGAAAACCGTACTAGAAAGCGTAGTAAATTTCTTAAGAAAGTAAAAATAAGCTTTTTATTTTATAATAATAATAATATAATAATAATAATAAAGGACTGTATGCGGCTCTCAAGAAAAGCAAAAACTCCATATAAAATGACGTACAAGAAATGGCTAAGAAATTTTCTTGAGTCAAATTTCCTTAAGGCAGTACGCAGTTCTTAAGGAATTTGCTACGCTTTCTACTACGGTTTTCAAAAGGTTTTTGTGAAAAAAGAGCACAAGGCAACCCAGGTTTGCAACAGAAATATATGCCCGTTCCATTATTTCTTGAGGAAAGAGTGAGGCAACAGGCTGTGAGGTATCAAAAATGTCAAAATTCCTTGGACACACACTCGAAATAATGGAAATTTTTTCTTGACCGTTTTCTTGAGAGCTGCATACAGGGCTGAAACCATGAACCAAAAAGACAAGATCACGCGGGCAGGAGGGTAGCCCGTTAGAAACGCATTTAGGAAAAAAGTTGAACGATTTTGACATTAGCCGTTTGTTTACATTTCTTCGTTGTTTACAATTTCGTGGTGGCTTTTTACTGCAATTTTCTTCATTTTCGCTTGTGACAACGTGTGTACCCATAAGATAAAGAATAATTTAACACAACGGCATGAGTTATAGAAGAATTTGCATAATAAATTTTTATTTTTCATGCGTTCAACAATTTCGCGGTTTTCTCCGTTCTCTTCGTTGTTTACTTCTTATAACAAAGATGGCGTCGAGATTTCGGCAGCTAGAAAATAACTTTTTTCGTTCTTTCCTTCCCGCGTGATCTTGTGTCTTTCGTTCATGCATGGAAACAGTGTAGCTTTGGTGTGAAATAGAAGTATAAGCTTTTGTGCAATATGTTTATTTGTATATACATATGAAGCATATTTAACTGATGAAAACATTAACTGCTTTTAAATTGGATGTTTACATCAATCTCATAGTAGTCTTATTTTAATTTTGAGTCATTTCGCAGTTTTTATACAACTGAATAGCACATAAATTACGTAATTCACGTAGATATATCAATATTACGTTCAACATTTCGATTAAAATGCCAGATTTCCTGCAAATACTTTAGAATTTACTAAAGGAATTTCACTACTACTTGCCTACTTTGCGTACTTTTCTACTAACATTTTCGCACCAAGAGATTTCATTCTTCCCCTTTCTCCGTCATTCGTAAATGCAAACTTTTGTAAGGGAGTGTCAAACCGCAGCTGTCTATAATTATCTAACCTTAGCTTTGTTTCTTAACAGATAATTATCACAAATTATCACTAATTTCTGCTGGAAAGCGTTTCTTAACCCAAAAAACTGGCAGAAACTAGCAGCTCTCTCTCGATCTTACGCTCTTCTTTTTTTGGCTCTCCTGCTAATTTCTGCTAGTAAAATTTTTACTAGCAGAAACTAGCAGCTGTCAAAATGGATAAACAAAAATTCGCGCCAAATATTTTTAATAGTCAAATACACCGATCAGCTGATTACTTGCTAGTTTCTGCTAGTTTTGCGTTTCTTTACTTTTTCGTTATTTCGCTCTCTGTGAGCGTAATTCTTTCAATTTTCTCATTCTTCTTCTTCCTGATAATTATCTGCTAGAAAAGAAAAGAAACAAAGCCCTTGTATTATTGAATCATGTGTCATTGGTATGAGTTACAACAAACACATCATTTTGACGTATTGGCCTCCACGGCGAAAAACTCAGCTGTCCCCCAACACCACCTTGTTTAATACATCTTGTCAATAGCCCTGTAGCTCGCTTCTGTAACAATTCTCTACCAAGGCGAATTGAGATATGAATTCGCCGGCCTGGTCTCTACTGCTAATAACATGTTCTGACCGACATAGAAAACATGTTTTCGTTGCTAAAACTAGTTTTCGACCTAAAACATGTGTTCTTTGCGTCAATGTAAAATCTGTCAAACGAAAACAAGTTTTCGCTGAAAACTACTTGAAAACTCACGTTCCACTCGTTCCAATAGGTGTCTTCACTAGTTTTTTTTCTACTATTTATCGAAGTGTAAGTCATATTTTATCATTTTTAATACGCTATTTCGTATTTATTGTTAATTGGCTGGCCAAAGTAAAATAAGAATGAAAGTAAGAGGTTGCTAATGAAAAGAAAATGTGGGAAAAGCATTTAGTTTTGTTTTTGTGTAGCAAAACTGCAATGAGAGGATATAAGAAATGTCAATGAAAACACTAAAAGCCGGTGTGAACAGCCTTCAGCCCACAATTCCAAAACTCAATTTCAAAGTATTTTCCAAGGCGTATTTAACAGGTGATAGCAGCGCCCTTTTATTTTTCTTCGCCTCACGGCTTCATATCTCAAATGGCTGCTGGTGATTGGTTGGAGCAGTTGATTGTTTATTGTTCTCTTCCACATCATTCCTATGAAATTTTTGACAGTCCTCGCCGCAAAAGCAAAAACAAACTACATGTACATGTTGTTGTTGGCGTACCGATACCACCTTAGTGAATACGCCTTGGTGTTTTCGTTGTCGGTCAGAACATGGTATAACAAGGTGTATTAAACAAGGTAGTGTTGGGGCGACACCTGAGTTTTTCGCCGTGGCAGCCATTACGTCAAAATGATGTGTTTGTTGTAACTCATACCAATGACAGTATGGACATCAGCGTATAATTTGTTAGTGTAATTTTTTACTTATATACGGCCAACACCACCTTGTTAAATACGCCTTGACTGCTAATTAGTAGGTGAGAGTGGCGTATTTTCTCTACCAGTAGAGAAATAATCGGTAGAAAAAAGTTACAGAAACGGGCTACTTACTGTTCGCGTACTACTATCCAGTAAATCCAGTACTAATTTCATGGATAACTAGATATGAAACTCTCTCATTTTTTCTGAGAGCGCGCCCAGGAACTCGTTTTCTTACTTAAGTGGCGAGCTACCACTAGATGTGTGAAAAATGCATCACATTGATTTCAGTGGATTTCTTCCCCCGTTTTTTAATATTACTATCAAACAGTGTTTGTAACTAAACGCGATTTTACTGGAAATATAAACACTGAAATATAAAATAGATATGAAGAATATTGCAACTTTTGTTCTTTGTGTTTAATCAAAAGTTTCTCCATAAATTTCTTTATAAATGCCCATACATGTTTTCGTCACAGTGGCTCTACTGGAGAATGTTATAAAAAATACACACTTTGACAGCGCTCTCACGAGAAAAAGAGTTTCATATCTAGTTATCCATGCTCATTTTACTGGTTTTTTACTGGATGTCGTTTTCGTACGCAAAAACTTGCAAGAAACTAGCAAAAGAGGGGAAATTGAGAGAGCAAATATGACAGCTGAAATTGCAAGTTTTACTGGATTTTTACTGGATACATTTTTATTAGCAACTATTTGCTAGTAAGAAAAACAGCTGATGGCATGATGGTTATTGTAAATCACATTAAGGTTGGTGTTATGAAGAAATTTTGTTTGGCAAACTGCGTGCAATTGTTGCAGCAAACTCGGAGAGAGCGAGTTTGGCGACTCTGACAGCAAACTAATTTTGTTTGGTCAAACTGCAGCAAATTCGGTGTTGTCATATACAAAAATTTTAAATTGTGCGCGTTATGTATATCTGAAATTCTCTTTTCGTGTTGGCAATAGCCATGAAAACCATAATGACCGTGCAACCCTGTGCCAAACTCGACATAACCACCTCCGAGCAAACTGAGCAGCCGCCGACCTAAGAAAATAATTAGTTGTGTTTTCGTATTCTCCAGCAAAAAATATCCAGTAACTTGCCAGTAACCAAATTTCGGAGAGTAAGCCAATATTTACTTCCAATGAGTGAAATATGCAAGAAAGTACGAAAACGCAAAACCAGCAAGAAGTTGCTAGTTTTATGAACAGCTGATTAATTTGTTATTTTCCGATGCAATTTTCTTAGAAAACTAGTGTTTTCCATCTTATTATATATTTAAATAGGTTTATTTTGTCAATTGCAACTCTAAAAGCACCACAAACAATTATTTTCTTAATGTGATTTACAATAAGCATCATGCCATCAGTTGTTTTTCTTACTAGCAAATAGTTGCTAGTAAAAATTTATCCAGTAAAAATCCAGTAAAACTTGCAAGTTCAGCTGTCATTTTTGCTCTCTCAATTTCTTCTCTTTTGCTAGTTTCTTGCAAGTTTTTGGGTACGAAAACGACATCGAGTAAAAAACCAGTAAAATTAGTACTGGATTTACTGGATAGTGCGTACGCGAACAGGGCTATTGTTTGTGGTGCTTTTAGAGTTGCAATTGACAAAATAAACCTATTTAAATATATAATAAGATGGAAAACACTAGTTTTCTAAGAAAATTGCATCGGAAAATAACGAATTAATCAGCTGTTCATAAAACTAGCAACTTCTTGCTGGTTTTGCGTTTTCGTACTTTCTTGCATATTTCACTCATTGGGAGTAAATATTGGCTTACTCTCCGAAATTTGGTTACTGGCAAGTTACTGGATATTTTTTGCTGGAGAATACGAAAACACAATTAATGACAAACTCAATGCAACACCAAGGCGCATCAATTACAGGTGATAGCGATTGAAGCCATGCTTCTTCTTATGAACACGCTTGTGTCAAACTTTCGCCTGTCTTGCTTTCTTTACATATCCGCGTATACATACGCATATACGTAAATATATACCCTGCAAACAAATGCTCCCGAAATCTTTGAGAGTATCGGAAATTTGTTACGATTCTTTTAGGAATCTTTAAAGAAAAACAGGCTGAGATTCCTATAATGGGCCATTTTCTCATTGACCGATATCATCAACATTTTGTGTACAAATGCTAATAGTTTTTAAGTTATTCGTTGTTAAAATTTCCCCACTGCTCCACAATTATTTTTTTATAAACACTACACTAATCACTTTTCTTTTTATTAATACACCATCTTTTCTTCATAAACAAATGGATGCACATCTTTTTTTACTAAATATTTAGCCACTAATGCTTATAAAAGTGTTCTTAAAATATTTTTATATTCTCAAAGAATCGTTAACACACAATTGTTCAGCGATGGCCGCCATGAATGATCGTTGAAAATGCTAATAGTTCTTTTTAGCCAAAAATACTTTGTGATGCATTACGGGATTGAAGGCTAAAAGGAAAATATTAATTTCACGGTTTTTTTATGCACATATATTTAAGAGTTTCTTTTAAATCGGTGATATATAAATTAATATTATGGTAAAAATATATTTTCATGTATACAGTGCATTTTGAAATATTTAATCGGGCGATTTAAACGAATACAAAACGTAGATGGCGGCGCTTTATTCTAAAAAATACAATACTTCCATATATCTTGAAAATGTTTAATAAAAAATTTCGGCTGCGGCGCTTTTTTCTAAAAAATCCAATACTTCCATATATCTTGAAAATTATTACTAAAAAATCGCCCGATATTTTATTACAAATTTTCGCCTAGGGCGCTTTTTTCTAAAAAATCCAATACTTCCATATATCTTGAAAATTTTCACCTGCAACCCTTTTTTTATCAATTCTTCCATATATAGTGAAAATATCCAATAAAAAGCTATAACATATATGTACATGTCCACTTTATTATTTACGTTTTCATTGATTCCCTTTTCAGTACTTTTTTTTACACATTTTTTGTGATGTGTGGCAGCACCGCAATTTAAGTTCACTCGATGTGCAAAGGAAAATGTGAGGTTAAATTTCACTTTTTTTACAACTTTAACAACGAATTACTTAAAAACTATAAGCCTCCGGAGGGGCGGGCTTTCAGAGTTAGAATCACAAAAAGCCGCTCTAAACCCCCTCATATTTTTTTTCAAAGCCTGGTCCATTATTGGAAAATTTTCCCGAAAAACATATGAAGCGGTTGAAAAGAAAAGAACTGCGCGAATAGCAAACCGGCATTTAAATATCTGCATACATACATATAAATACATACATACCTAGCCAATTATGCATGTACGCTGAATTCGCCGACAAGCTTTTTTAAAAACGAAGTAAATTAGTACAAATTGTTAGTAATTTTCATTAGAGTTTGAATAACTCCTTTCACTAAATGGCTTTTAGTAACTTTAACGAGACCTTAACTTATTTTATTTTATTTATTTTAGTGCAGTTTTGACTAAATTTTCTTGCTAAAAAATCTTTTGTTTCACTACTTTATTTTATTCCTTTGATTAAACATGTTAAAGACTATGCAAGCAAAATGTTGTTTCCTTACGTTTTGTATAAACATTCATATGTACATACATACATATAGCAGCAGTTAATTTCATTTAAAGAAATGGCGTGTCGTCCACTTCCGCTGTAGCATGGCATATATTTAGGCGCAATATTAAAGTTCTTCTGGCGGGGAAACTTCTCGAGTCTTCTAATTGTATCTCCTTGATATGATGCCTACAACGAGGTTCATATCTAGACTAGGTTGATATCTAGAATTTGCCATAAATAGCTTTGCTCTGGTTTTACGTTCTTTGGCAAATTACGCTCTGTTAGCCATAAATTTTACTAATTTTTGACCGACTTTGAATCAAGACCCCTGGACCATATAGGGAATTCATTTATATTTTAAATTGCATTGTCATCGTGATTGGAACTATGCTGAAAATTTCAAGTCTCTAACTTGTCGGGAAGTTAGTTTAAAATCGATTGGAAATTTCCACGATTTGCGCGGGATGACCAAGTTAAATAAAAGCTTATAAAAAATTGTGAAACCCTTCAGAATTCTATGAAATCCTGGTATGCAGGGTATACATATACATACGAATATGAATAGATAAAGAAGATGCTGATGACACAGTGAGTTCATACCAACGGTAAATGTTGTTTTTGTACGATTGCTACAACCTGTAATTATTGAATCATGATGCAACACCAAGGCGCATCAATTACAAGTCATAGCGATAGAAGCTATGCTTCTTCTTATGGGCACGCTGGTGTCAAATTATCGTGTTTTGCTTTGTTTCGGAAATTAAAGAAACGCAAAAAGTGAGAATAATCTAAAAAGCAAAAAAAGTGAATTGAAATTGGAAGGAGGCAAAAAATAATTGATATAGTAAGTGTTTATTGTGCTTGTGCTTGTGTGAATGTGTTTTGTACATACATTTCCATTCTTATTTGACGTTAGCTTTGTTGTTGCTATTCTTTGGACTAAAAATTTGGTTTTTTGCGTTCCTTTACTTTTCCTGTTATTTTCTTTTAGTGAGCGCATTTTGCTTACGCTTTGGCATTTTGACACTTTTCAGATTTTCGTCCAAAAAGATAAGGAATGAACCTATTGAATCATGGCCCACTCCCATCTTGTTGCGCGCTTTGACAATCAGCCGGCTTAATATTTATTTTGTTTCGTCCAAATTCGAGTTTTCATGCATAAAACTTAATTACATTGGCGCGTATTCATAGTCCAGCAACTAAGTCGAAACTAACAAAGTTGCAACTTAAATTTAAGTACCAACTTAAAATTTACCTCTATTCATAGTCGCATTTCAGACTTCTACTAAGTAGTTTCGACTTAGTTTTACGATATAGCAAAATGAGTGTGAAAATGTATCGATTTTTCTTTACGATATTTTGGAAAAATTACATTTTTATTAAATAATGTCAAGTTTTTTCATCCGTTAATGTAATTTTTATTTTCATTGCATGATTATGCAAAAGAATAAGGTATCTTTTCTTGTTAATTGTGTGAAATAGCCAGAACAACCGCAGTGATGTGAAGTCGATGTTTATCGAAAGCATGCTGTGAAACATACAAATAGTAGATATCTAAATGTTATGCACAAATTTACTTTAAACGAACTAGCGTGAAACTGACTTATTATTTGAGAATTTATATAAATTATTCCAATTATAAATTTTTGATTTAGCTTTATTTGAATTGTAATACGCATTTAATTTCATCTTCCGAATAAAATGGATCGATCTTTGTAAATTTTAATTGGAGATTATTCAATATTATCAAAATCACCCTCTACCAACTTAATTTTTACATATTTCGTCTGTTTTCCCTTAATTTGATAAAATACTTCTTCCTAGTTACGACTTAGTTGCAACTGCAGCCGAAACTAAATTTTTAGGTGGTACTTAGCCAGAAAAGTCGAAACTAAGGCGACTATGAATAGCTTTAGTTGTGACTTAGAATAGTTTCGACTTAGGGCCGGTTACTCAATGTCTGGTTAACACTAATCTCTGGTTAAACATCTTTATCGACGTTACCGACTCCCTGTTATATGAATGGAGTCGAATACGTCGATAACAATGTTTAACCGGATATTAGTGTTAACCAGACATTGAGTAACCAGCCCTTAGTTGAGTACTAAATATGACTATGAATATGCGCCATTGCTGATAATTTTATAAAAAATATATAAAATACACAGCAACTTTGACGAGTAAAAAGGCGGTACAAAATTGTTTTCTTGGTGTTCATTGTGGCATACCTTTTGCGTCTGGCGCTTTGCTGGCAAAGTTATAAATGTCACGCAAAGCTACAAAGTTGTATCTGGCATCAGCTTCATCTTTTCGTATTTATTTTTTTTTTATATGATTGACATCAGCTGTTATACCGTGTTCTGACCGACATCGAAAACATGTTTTCGTTGGTAAAACTGGGTTTCGACCTAAAACTTGTGTTTTCGTCCATGTAAAATCTGTCAAACGAAAACTAGTTTTCGCTGAAAACCACTTGAAAACTCACGTTCCACTCATTCCAATCGGTGTCTGCACTATTATTTTCGATTATTTATCGAAGTGGAAGTCATATTTTATCATCTTTAATACGTAATTTTGGATTTACTGTTAATTGGCTGGCCAAAATGAAGTAAGCATTGAAGTAAAAAGTTGTTAATGAAAATAAATTGAAGGAAAAGTATTTTGGTTTTGTTTTTTGTGTAGCAAAACTGTAAACAAAGGATGTAAGAAATGTCAACGAAAACACCAACAATCGGTGTGGACAGCCTTCAGCCCACAATCTCAAAACTCGTTTTCAAGGTGTTTTCGTTGTCGGTCAGAACATGGTATTATGCGGTGGCAAAGTGTTTCTAGAACTAGAGCTAGTGGTTATAGGGATGAATCGATCCAAGTAAATCGATTGTTTTCTTAATTTATCAAGTTTTTTTGTACTCGATACTTTTTACTACGATCCAAGTAGTTTCGAAAAAAAGTACTTGTATCAGAAGCATGAACCAATTAGAACACCGATTATTTCTCTACTAGTAGAGAAAATACGTCACTCTCACCTACTAATTAGCAGTAGAGAACAGGGCGGCGAATTCATATCTCAATTCGCCTTGATAGAGAATTGTTACAGAAACGAGCTACAGATCTGACCGGTTGAGAAGCAGTCATTTGTAATAGCAATTGACAAACAGGTTTGTGACGTTCATTTCTTTATGTGTATTTTGTAGGTGGTTTACTTCAGTGATTTTTAAGGGATTTTCAATAAATTTTTTGTGCAAATGTAATTAGAATGAACTGCGCGGTAATTGGTTGCAAAAATCCGCAGAAAAATAATAAATTAGTTAGTACAAACATGTGCTACAAAATTGCTTGCATTTTGTTCTTTATGCTTCGTCTTCGTATTCTTTGTTTACTGTTCAAAGAAAATAACATGGCGCCGAAATTACAAACGTCAACCACAAAATTACTTTTTTCTTTTGCTTCAGCTTGTCAGATCTTGTGATTCAATCATGTATCGGAAGCGCAAAACTAAACACATTGGAAACGACGGGCTACGCATCACAGCTGTCAAATTATTTTAACACGTACTCTTAAGCTTGAAACACATTGGAAACGAGGGGCTACGGACCACAGCTGTCAAATTATTTTAACGCGTACTCTTATGTAGATAATTGTTTTGGCGACGACACGGCAACACTGCGACTAGCCAAAAATGTAGCTGTGACCAGATTGGATCTATTTCTATTTTTCTAGCGACAGGTAAGATTCTTCCTCTTCTTTTATGTTAAACTCAAACAAATTCATGTGTCGCTGCCGCGTTAAAAAAATCATGTCGCCGTCGACAAGGCGTTTAGATTATGTAGATAAAACCTGAATGCCGTGTCGTGTGGTGATGCCGTCTTCGATGTGTTCAGAGCTTTATTATGCTTCAGCATCTTCTTTGAAAAGCAATCCATTACTGGCCGTCTCCATAGGATAAAATTTATTGCTGTCATTTTGGACGCTAGATATAAGTTATATCAGTGGCAATATTTGTGTGGGCTTTTTATTTCTTGATATAAGAATTTGTAAGATAGCTTTGAAAATGTATTTTTGGCGGAATTAACCGCTTAAAAAATTTAGAAAATAGGCTATTTTACATCTAAGTACAAATTACAAATATTATAACAGGAAACAGCTCAATTTTTGCTTTTATATTAAAATAATAATGATGTTGCAGCCACGAAGTTTTCGTGCAAATGAAAATGTAGCTGTCAAACTACCAAATTACCGGCAATAGATGACAAGATATAAGCTCTGATATATATTGCTCTCGAAGGGCAATGAGCGGTCTCCATTGGCAAATTATATTCTGACCAGTGTTGCCGTTTTAGCCCTTTGGTGGCTAAATTTAGCTACCACATACTTTTTTTGGCCACCTAAATTTAAAAGTGCCCCTAGCCCTTTTTTTAGCCCTTTGGAGAATTTATTCATACTTGGCATAAAAAAGTTGTATATGCTTAATTCGGTCTAATTTTTTCATTTATGTAAGAGATGAATTTTTAAACTAAGAAAGACTGATATATATACATATATGTATTGTATGTTCCTTACGTTTTTATACATACATACTGTAAAAGTGTTAGGGCTGTTAACTTATCTATTAACGATTTAACTATAGTTTAAAATAAATAAGTTTACGGCCCTTAATATGCTTAATTTGCTAAATGGCCCATCAAGTCGATTGACCGTGTATGTTCTTGTGGTGTGATTGTACCAGCTACTGGTGCGACTTCAAAAACTATTTGAAAAGTTTATGATTGTACCAGCATGCTGGGCATGAATCACGTTACTTTGAAACGATAGTCGTTCAAACGATACTGACAAAACGATGTTGTCAAAACACTGATTTATGCATTTGTGTTGCTGTTACGTGTTACTGTTACTGTTACGTGAAGCAAAACTGGAATCGAGTTGACGATATCGCACAAACGATCAAACAATTTTTGATTTTTATGAAGCAAGGCAATCTCGACACGATATCGTTCAGACGATTGTCGTCATACGTGATTCATGCCCTGGTGTCGTGAGTGGTGAAATTAGCTGAATTTTCTAAGTAAAAAGTATTTTGGCGTAAATTTCTGGCACTATATGAGTCAAAGTCGTGTTTGTGGAAGATTAACTTCACGATATTGCAGTTGTGAATTAAAAAAAAAAACAATGTTTAACAAAATGCTAGAAAAATTATGAAATTTCGGCTCTAGTAATTTCGATCTTTCCTCGACCTCATTTGTAAAGAAATAAATATTGTACCAGCATCCTGGTAAGTTATATGCTTCGAGCCTGATGTATATTTCCCCTTTTATACAAAAAGGTTTTTGGTTGGATAAAATATTAGCTTTTTTTCTCGAGTTCATTGTTTTTATATACCATTACTCATTCAAAATGTTTGCGTGTATACTTATATATGTATATGTAAGTAAAAAATTTTAGCTACCATTTTTAGCCACACCGACTTTTTTTTAGCTCTTTTTTAGCCATTTTTTTAAAGGAATTTGGCTACCAGTAAAAATTATTCGCGGCAACACTGATTCTGACATATGTATCAAGATATAACCTTTATCCTGTGGAGACGGGCAGTTAGAGTAGGGATGCACAGCAGAGGTGCACAAAGTCGTCGTCGCGGGCAAACTGCGGGCACGCGAGCGTGCTTAGCGAGGTGAAGTGAGCTGTACGGAGATGGCAACGTATACATATTAACCACTACACACTTATTTTCATGTAAAAATGCGTGTATTTATGTGTACTTTTGCGACAACTGAGCCAGTGTGGCATCAGGCCACCAGAAAAAGCCAATTTTTCCAAAACTAAAGCGCCAAGTTTTTATTATCATGTTTAATAATTTTTTGATTCAGTAAAAAGTGTATATACATATCCATTTCCTCACGTTTTTATTAATTAATTAATTTCAATACATTTATAACAAAGCAAAACATATTCAGCCTTATCATGAGTTTCATTTTCCCCGAACCGGTTCACTTTCCACTTTTTGTTTCCATGGTTTTACTATGGGCGGGTAACAAATTTTCGGGAGAATTTTTTTTCAGGCGAAACTCATGATAAGGCAGATTTAATTTACCTATT